>NC_051162.1:113501101-113538047 GCF_013339745.2 Dermacentor silvarum
GGTCGCGAAGAAAAGCCAATGTTGTGCCACAAAACCCAACAGAAAAGCCAACGGCGACGCGCGGAGCACGAAGCGATCAATCGCGGTACGTCGACGCGCAAGGGTTGTGGAGGTTCGCCGGCCAATCGATTCGAGTGACCCCACGACCCGAGGGTTCGTCCAACCTCCCGGAGCGTCGAACGCAGCCGCACGCTGGAAACGTTGACCCGTCATTTCGCCGAGAGCATCACGATGAAAGTATACACATGGCGCCGTCTGCTCCACTCTATTCAGTCATTAAAAAAGAAACAGACGCATAGGGGACGACCTTAGATGAAACCTTAGATGATTAGCGTCCTTTTAAGAGGGAGAGAGACCCTATATTCAATGTTCGGGAAAAGTAACCGGACGCTAGCGATAAAGGACGGCTCCCTTATCGATCTCATCGCGGGGGTGTCATTCGCGTGAAAGCGTTAGCGGTGATAACGTAATATGGGTTCACAAGCCTCGAAACTCGCGAACGTGGGGACAGGTATCAAGGAAAAAAGCTATCCCGGTCCTTAATTGCGAGCTGCTCTAAAAAAAATCGTTTTTAATTTATTTTGTTGGGTGAGTTCTTTTTCCCGGTAACTCCGCAAAGGAATTGAGGTCGCAGGGTCAACGGGGTCAATGCTTTCGAGTTGCGAAGCCTAGTTCTCCCGTCAGATCACTTGAAAGTTATTGGGGAAAGGTGAAACCTGTCAGCGCGTGCCCGTATTGAACTTTTTAGACGAACCCTGCTTCGCGGCTTCTGAGCCTCTGACGGCTATGGCCTAGATTTCAATAACAGATCGCTGGGTATGCACAAGTGTGGATACTTTTTAGCTCTGCGTAAATAGCGAGATGCTATAAAATTGGGCTAGAAAAGTAATTCAGATCAAAGAACAGTTTTCACCGAACGGTTTCTGGATATGCGGTGCGAATTCGCCGTTCAAAGAGCTTTCTACTGCGGCGTAGCCGTTGAGAAAAGGCCGGGAGGCCTAAATAACTCATAGAAGTTAACGTAGCAAGTAGACATGCAAAATATATGAGTATTCACAGAGAAGGCAAAGCGTCCTTGAGGGCCGCAATCAATCAAACTTGTTGCTGGGCTATATTTCATGCCTCGCGATCCCTTCTCGTCCTTGTCTATACATGCTGCCTTTTATCTTTCCATCAGCAACGTGAAAATATTCAGTACATCTGTCAACTGGGTGGCTCTGAGATGCCAATGGTATGCAGCACTATGACTCTCCATACTGGGTGCCACATATATATTTTGAACCAAGCGCTTAAAAGAAAATAACTCGGTATGTCACAGACAGATAAAAACCAACGTTTGACAAGTGTAAGGACCGGAACACGAAGTGCAGCAACGCGAGAATAGACAGGCATGGAGACATTAAGAATGGTGACTATCAACCAGCAGCTTTATTGCAGCAAGGCTATATATATAGAATAGCAAACAACCTCCACGCATGCATGCGTCCCTATCCTCACGGGGCTCTACAGGACAAAAAGTTGAAAAAAATGTTGACACGAATTCCACGGTAAAATATTACCATCGGTAATATTTACTAGTATTACCATATTACATAATATTACCTTCAGTAATATTTAATATTACCATCGGTATGGTAAATATGTTTAAAAGTATGCGCCGGAAATTCATTTATGAAATTGGAAGATGCGATAATCAAGTGATTTCATCTGGATTGCTTTTACCATGGAGGGACACAGTTTGAAATCAGGCGAAGTGGGAATTAGACAAGCAATTAAGAAAATCATACAACGTAACGTTTTAATCGAAGAATTCAGACGATTAATCCATAAGCAAAACTTGACCCCAATATCCATGGAGTGCATAGCCCCTTGCACACATGCTTCCACAAATATGATTTTTATTCTCTGTAACAATTAATGAAGTTGCTATAGCACTCTTGCAGTGGCCGTTTTCCAGCCCTCCCATGCAATCATACCAAAGCTGCTTTGGCCGCAGTGTACGAGTATATCTACTTTACAGATTAGTACTCACGTGAGGCCACGTGCGGCATATTCCTCTCCTAAGAATAGTCGGTAGCTTCCATAGTGATGCTAAAGATAAGCGGATTGAGATAACACGCTGCTGGAAGTACACCACTACGTCGGCCTCAATATGACGTCATCGCACATCCTTTTGCACTCGACGTTATTTTTCGATAAACTTTTGGTTGTCAGACAGCGCTCGTCTTGTCTGCCTCTTCACTTTGTCTTGTTCCCTGTGCGTTGCTTCAATGGATACCACAGTGTTAATTAGGCTTACCTGCGAAAGCAGGACGAAGTACAGCCACCGGAATCAGAGTGCCATGAAAAAAGTTGTCGCAGTTTCACCTGAAAGGCGAAGCATCAATTGCGATAGCAAATTTGAAGAGAGCTATACGGAGTAATTATAGCAGCTTTCTCAGCTGTATAACTTGGACATGCAGCAGCACCGGCAACGCGCAGAACTGTTGTCGACGCCGCCGGCGTTTTGCCCGCGTTCGCTCAAAATGCGTGCGGCGTTGGTGACTGTTGCCGGAGCCTCTGATATAAACAGGCACTTGGTGCCGCAGCTAAACGTCGCCTCCTTTCCCTGCCCCTCCCCCCCTCCCCCACAGCCTTTCGCGTGTCGGAAGAAGGTACGTTTACTCTACATATATGGTGATTGTAGAGGAGGAAAGAGACGCCTACTTCTGCAGCCCTTAAGGGAGCATAGCGCAGAACGCGCGTTTGTTCTCCGCCGTGCGTTCACTCCCCGTGAAAGCGCGCGTCCCTCGCGCCCTTTCACTCGCACATACAGCGTTCGGCGGCGCGCGGCGACGATTTCATCTCCATTGACGTCATACGGAACCTCACGGCGACGGCGACGCCGACGGCAGAAATCTGCTTTTGAGTGTCCATATAATTGCTATCGCAATAAAATTAGCAACTGACCCAATCCATCAAGCATCAATGGATACCCTCCGGCTTGCCAGTTTTTGCCATTCTGCTAACAGGGGGTGACAGCCGCTTCCCCAGCAAGACGCCAATGCCTGTGAGCACCGCCATTCTCTTTCTCAACTTCATTCCCAGGGTTCTAAAACTACCCGGAAAGAACGCCGGTGCTGTCGTCGGCGCTCGCCTTCGCGCTCGCTATCGTCTATTCCGGGCAATGTCGTCGTCGCTTCCCGCGTCGCGTCTTCCTGGCGACATAAACAAGCGTGGTGGCGCACGGCGGGCGCGGTAGTGTTGTTACGGCCACGAGCGTCTTCTCCTCGACAAGTTGGCGTCGTGTCGACGACGGCCGTGCAACAGCCGAGACGCGTTCCGGCCACGGGGTCAGGGCCGCTGAACTGCGCCATTAACTCGGGGGGGTCCCGTTCGCGCCGTAAGACGAGCTGCGTTTTCGAGACCCGGGCTTCCCCCCCCCCCCCCCCCCCCCGACGTAAACTTAACCTTCTTTCCGCATTAAGAACCCTTGCCGCTTGTTGTCGGAGCCCCGGCTTCGCGACCACGCGGCGTCTAACGAAGGCGCCGAGACCCAGATGGATATACGTATACGTATAGTGGTGGCACGTGCCGGGCGAAAAGCGGCGTCGCGAACAGGGAACGACCTTAACAAGCAGGCGGCAGTTGGGTGAGAGTGCGGGTGAGTGCGTCGACAGTGATTAAGAGTTAGCAGAGTGGTCCGGATGGGCGGCAAACGGCGAAGACAAACGACGCCAACAAGCGCGACACACGTTTGCGCAAATGGCCGCCGGAGGCCGGGCGCGTAGCCACCAGAGGGCGTTTGAGTGCTCGCGCGAATCGTGCAATTGGTCGGGGTGGTGTTATCAACGTCTTAAGGTTCGAATGTTGGATTTCCGCCTAGTTGGCCCCGCATCTCCTGCATTGCGGAATCCAGGTCTTGAGTCCAGGATATATGGGGGAATTAAAGTGTGACACATTTTTTGGTGTAGGCAAAAATGCATGCGCG
This sequence comes from Dermacentor silvarum, assembly GCF_013339745.2. NCBI lineage: Eukaryota > Metazoa > Arthropoda > Arachnida > Ixodida > Ixodidae > Dermacentor > Dermacentor silvarum. The sequence continues at coordinate 113,505,072 of NC_051162.1, forward strand.
CCGGGTGAAAAGAAGTGCTGAAACCATAGGACGTATTTTGTGAGCATGTCCAAGCATCCATGCTGAGATTATTGAGCACGTAGTAACCCTACCCGATACCTTTAGCTTTGAAGATAATGGGGGAAATGTTAATGATCGAATCTGTAGTGGATAATAGCAAAGGACGGGTGGAATATTGGTGACACAAAGAGAGTGAACATAAGAATTTTAGGGCAATAAATTTGATTCAGGCTCGACGGTTTGTTAAAATACAGGTCGCGAGGGCCAACAATAAGCGAAGAAGGTAAAAATAGCAAGCTTGGTGGCGTCCGGCACCATCTGGTTTGAAAGAGGATGCCTATTATCATCGCTTTATTCAGCCATCCACAAACTGATGTGTCCACACTCTAATTTGGCATATGGTATGCATCGAAAATCTAAGATCCACGTGCCTGCATTTTTTTGATTTTCGAGTATTCATGGGCAGCTACATTAAGGGCCCTGTCCTCCAATTGCAGGCGGAACCAATCAGTGTATCTTGCAATATTTTAGTAGAGCAGGCAAATTTCGTCACCGGCAAAATGATGCGTTTAATCTAACTATTGGATAATGTTTTAAGAAGGTACAACGCCACTTAGAGGATGGCCACATTTATTCGGCTAAAGTACATTGCTGAGTTAACGGATGCATAGTGAATAGCTATAATAGAGATTAAGCTAAAGATTATATGATCCTGTTTGAATTATATTAATGTGGTTTGGTTCCTTTTTCTATTTTTTGTTGATGTTTAGCATTTTTTGTAGCAAGGAGTGAAATATCAGCACGGGTGTAGGAGCAAAAACGTTCGCAGGGGTTGTCATCAGGAGAGCACAAGTCGTTTAGTGAAGCCCTGTTACTGCTTCAGGCTTTGGTCGGCGGTGACCCCAGTGAGTTTTACTCATGCTATGCGTTTTCACAGCGGAATAAGCATTCATAAGTAAACTTTCTTCTTTTTAAACTGACTACCACGAATGAAAGAGTGGATAGAGGGGTAGCAACATTGAAAACTGCTTCCGGGTTCGCACTTCTCCGACCTTCTCGTTACCGAGCAGTTGGCACTCGCGAGACTTTCGGTACTGGAAAAAGATTGAATGACGTCAATTGTGTGACCAAAAAGGAAAGGTTTAAAACTAGCAGCGCTCACAAAGGAAATTCCGTCCAAAGCTGTCTCCTACGGAAGGAACAATCCATCCCCGCGCGCGTGACACGTGCGTTGGACAAAGTGAGACCCACGCAAGCAGAAGTTCAAACAACTATTTTTTTTTTTTTGACGCGGTGTTCTTGCTGTTGCTCTGACGCAGTTCTGCGTAATGTAGTAACCTAAAAGAGTGTCCTACGTATCGATGTCCTCGTTTGCTATTGGTTGGTTTATTCTTAATGCTTCATTCAAAGTCCTTCGCATCTCTTCAGCTATAAGATGATCAGGAAAAGTTACTGCACCTCAGTGCTGACTCCTGCTCTAAGCTGACTTATTACGAAATCAGCAGGCTTTCACCGCGGACAACGCTATCTTCTCGAGAACAAAATTAATTTATGTTGACGCCACACACAAGGATGTCTTCGTCAGCTGCAGTGGCTGCTGACGAAGACGACGAAGAAAGCGGTAAGGACGGGCTATCCCCCATCGTGGGTATGCGCGACAATCATTCTGGACGACGCCGACAACAGCAACAACAGCAAACCTGTTAACTATACCGTATAAAGCTAAGTGGAAGAGAAAGTCGGGGCTTAACACAGCGAACACACATGAGGGCTCTCGTAGATCAAGCGTAATCCCTAGCGTCCAACAAGAAAGGCCATGATGTACAGCGGTGAGCACTGTTAGGGTGAACACGCGAGCGCGTGGCCGACGGCACTGTCAGCGCCCCGTTACGGTCATCACTGGAAACATTGCGCATGCGCATCACGCCTTCCGCGAAATAATTGTTCCACCGCGCGCATGACGTCATGAATGCACTTGTTCGTCGTCTGCTAGCCGCATTTTTGTTTTCTAAGCCCATGCATCCTGCATTTTAAGATTTCTTTAAACATCTGTGCTTGAACAGAACAAGACAAAAAAACTTGTATATCTATGGGGGCGTGTCTATTCGTTCCCTTCAAAGTTGTTGTGCATGCAACGCCATATATAAAACAACCAAACATCTTTCACAGCCGTTCATTCTGTCGCCAGATCGTATTATGGCTAGGGTTCCCGATGATGAACGGCGCTCAATTGTCGATCTTTCCCTGCAGCAAGGTTATTCCCAGCGGTATATTGGCGCTTTAGTTAATAGGCCCCTGAAGACTGTGAACAGGATAATTCAAGCCTACAAGTATGAAGGTCGCATTCAGGATGCACCCCGCGCGCCCCGCCCTAAAGCTACCACAGACGATGAAGACGCCCTCATAGTTGCAGCTGCTGTTCGTAACCCTTTCTTGCCAGCCCCAGCAATACGCGAGGACTTGGATTTGGACGTTTCGGACACCACTGTTCGACGTCGCCTGCGTACTGCGGGCCTTCGCAGTCGCGTCGCAGCGCAGAAGCCACTACTAACGGCGGCAAACAAGGACGCACGACGGCAGTTCGCTGAGCTGCACGAAGCATGGACATCAGAAGAGTGGGGCGCGTCATCTTTTCGGATGAGTCGACGTTTTCGACGCGACAAGACCAAAGATTGCGTGTTTGGAGACTACCAGGCACACGGTGAGGCAAACTTCCTGCTTTGAAAAACAATTGTTTTAGTTAACGTCACAATGCCACGCAGGAACGACCCGGACAACGTGCAAGGTGTTTCTGCCAGTGGGAGATCGAGTGTGAACGTGTGGGGTGCTGTTTCAAGATATGGTTTAGGGCCCCTGCAACGTATACGTGGACACTTATCGTCGGAATAATACTGCAACATTTTGAACAATGTGCTGTTGCCATATGCGAGCAGTTTATTCCCAGACGGTGATTACCTGTTCCAACAGGACCGGTCACCGATACACACGGCGCGGGCTGTCAAGGAGTTCCAGGTGGAGCAGCACATGGAGCTACTGGAATGGCCTCCGAAAGGAGCGGACCTGAACGTGATAGAAAACGTGTGGGGCCGTCTGAAAGCTTCTTTGGCAAGGAAGCCCCTTTATTCCGCGACTTCGGACCAGTTGTGGGCGCAAGTCAGCCACGAGTGGGAAAGGCTGAAAGCCGATCGGGAATATGTTCGATCACTTTACGACTCGTTACCGTCCAGAATAGCTGCATTCGTTGCTGTAAGTGGTCACATGACTCGCTATTAGATTTGCTCATGTTTTTATATTTGTTCTCATGGTCTTGTTTAACTTGAATTGCAAAAGTGCAATTTTCTTGAATAAAAAGTTGAATAATTATCCCTCTTACACTCACTTTTTTCCTTAACGCGCCAATCTTCAATCCGATGGACCTTGAAATGCAGAAGGTATCAGCTCAGCGAACAAAAAATGCGGCTAGCAGACGACGAACAAGCGTATCGATGACGTGATGCGCGCGGTGGAAAGAGTGTTTCGCAAAGCACATGCTGCGCATGTGCAATGTTTCCAACGATGGCTGTTACGCGGCGCTGATAGTGCCGTCGGCCACGCGCTCGCGTGTTCACCCTAACAGTGCTCACCGCTGTACTTTTGCCATGGCTGTAGCGCGACGTCAGTTCGCTAACACCAGAAATAGTTCGTGTGTATCGTGCATTTTCCTATTTTCTTAACGTTTCCTTTTTTTTTTCTTGGAATAGCAATTATATGGAACTCCAGGCGCATTTCTGCCATCGCCGTCACCGTGACGTTCCGTATAAAGTCCAAGGGCGATAACATCTGCGCCGCGCGCCGTATGCTGTATGTGTGAGTGAAAGCGTACTAGGGTGAGCCGATGGTGGCGACTGAATCTCGCTCGCGCAAGGGCGGTAGGCGGGGGGGAAGCGCACCGTTTTCTGTTGCCCGCAAGGCACGGGGAGGGGAGGGAAAGGAGAGGGTGTTCTACTCCGAGGGTGAATTATAGGGGTGTGAAACTACATAATAGTGATATTTTGCTTCTGTGTTAACTTCAGTTGTTCCTCTGTTATCTTCTGTGTTATCTTCAGTTGTTGTTGCTTCTGTGGTACATCTTGAGTGCATAAAGGGCACTAGAGAAAGAAGCAGGACATGACACATGAAATTTAGTGAAGCCGCGTGGGCCCTATTTTGAAAGCGGTCGGCGATGGGACAGAAGTCTGCGCTGAGTGCTGATAGCCTCGTGTGCGCTGTGATTTCGCCACATAGTTCGCGTTAAAGTGAGAAATAGCACGAAAGTCAATTCGCTCGCAGCTGCCGCCACGCTTCCTCACTCCAGTGTTTTGAGAGCGAGTTTCCGCGGTCATCGAGTGTTTTGTGTTCGTGTTGGCTTTTGCGCGCGTGACACTATGATTAGTGGTTTAGTTAGTAAGCGAATATTTCCAATTTTATGCAGCCAATAAAACCATAAACTCCTTAATTCGTATGAGTGCCTACTAATTTACTATGGCAATCGACGCTTCTCCTTCCGGGCGAAACTGCACTTTATTTTTCCTTAAGTAACGAAATTAGGCTTTTCGGATAGCCAGCTCTGATATAGCCTACCCTCCTATGCTTCTACACCTAAATAAATAAAAAAGCATGCCAGACGCAGCCACATGATATAGGTGCTGCTGCAGCGGGCTTTTGGTGCTTATCACGTGGTCGAGTAATCGAGACCCGGCTGCGGTGACCCAATTCTGAAGAGTAAGTACCAAAGCATTGATGTAAGTAGCATTCGGTGCACATTAAAGAATCTCACATTGTCCAAATTAATCTGCACCTCTCCACTATACGGCGTCTGTAATGGCCCCTGTGTTGGGGCGGGACGTTAAACTCCATCAACTAATCGAAGCCACCCGTTATGCTCGCCATGGTTTTTAGTCTATATTCATTAAATTCTGTAGACCAGACCCAGTGATCAGATTGTTTAATTGTGGTGTAAAAGACGCGGAATGAATGAACAAACTGGAAAGGAAAGAGTGAAAGATGTTTCTTCGTTCATTTCACGTCGCTTACGCCCTAACAGCACGGACCAAGCTATACGCGAAAAAAGTAGTAATGCGGTGAGAAGACTTTATTTTCTTCGAGAGCATACGCTGGCCCAAGTGTAATTCAAACATACAGTCGTTACCAAAATAAAAGCTAACAGCGTTTTTTAATGACGATAACTCGTGGGGCTGGAGCTCAAATTAAGAACACGATACATTACAATAAGTTTTCTTGTTGAACTTTTAGTATCACTGAACACTTTTATGAAGGGCATGTGTGCATAGCCACTACCGGCGTTTGAAAAAAATGAGGTGTTCCCTTTCATATTGATCACGACTGTACTTTCGTATTCCCGGCTATATTCTCTTAATCCTTCGATGGCAGCCAAGCTTACGGTATCCAACAATTGTTTTCTGAATGCGTAGACCACTAGTTCCATTCTGACAAGGTACAATAAGTTTTGTTGGCGGGGTTGTTGACGTGGTGCTGTATCAAGAAGATTGGAGGTCACGCTTTATGCGTATCACTGCAAGCTTTTAAGCTTGCACTGCCATCGCACCAATTTTGATAACATAATCTCAATTAATTTAAAGAATACATTCATGCGTGTATAAATGTCGAGTCCGATTATAGTATTCACATACACAATTACTTTGTAAGGATTGGCAAGTGTGACATACAACTACAAAGTAGTACGAGAAAAAAAATATCGCTGTTACGTGCCAAAACCACGATCTGATTATGAGGCACGCCGTAGTGGGGGCCTACGGAATAATTTGGACCACCTGGGGTTCTTTAACGTGCATCTAAATCTAAGCGTACGGGTGTTATCGCATTTCGCCCTCCTCGAAATGTGGCCGCCGTGGCCGGGATTTGATCCCGCGACCACGTGCTCAGCAGCCCAACACCATAGCCTGAAAGCAACCACAGTGGGTGAATACGAGAAACGTGGAGAGATATTTCCGAATAAGAAGTTCGTTAATGACTGCGAAAACTTAGTTCTAGCCTTCCTACGCACATTTCAAACATTTCTCAAGCAGCAATATGTCCATATGCGATTATATCGGAACAAACGGTATTCATTACCGTGGTCCATATGATCATATAGGTTTAGATTGTAACAGCGCGACTTTTTCACGAGGGCATATAGCAAAGGTCAGACAGGGACAAGCGCTGATGATCAAATCACTATCTTTATAGCAAATGATATGGTTACATATATCTTGTTAGAATAAAGTTTGTTTATTCAGATCCAACTACCCAAATCTTCGCACTTAATAAATAATCATAGTATAGATACAGGACCCTGTGGGGCATATGGTTTCTTTTCCGGTAAGGATGAACGCCGAATATTTTTATGGGAAGTGTTATAAGATGGCATAATTATTTGGCGCATTCCATATTTATAACAGGAGCAGAGGCAAAGCGGGAACGCCTATGTACTCCGAGAGCAGTTACGAGGGGTAAGGTGTATCATGTGGCCAGATTGTTTACGTTCCCGCCTTGGTTATCACGCGAACTTCGCTTCTCAACCGCCATTACAGCCGCACACTGAGCTGAAACGATGGAAATACAACCAAAATAAAAAGGTATGACGCGTTTGCATCACGTGACTTGCTGCTCATCCTTCATTTCGCGTGGAAGCATCTCGAAGTGCCCTCGACTGCTCTCGGCGTCTCCAAACTGCTCCTGTTCTACAATTTGGTCACAGCATTCCTGCTCCTGTTGGCCCATTGGGACGCAGCTACTCCTGAGAGAGCACTGCGCACTTTGGAGACACTTTTCAGGGCTCCTGCTCATCGAATGGGCTAGAGAGAATGGCATCAGTGCAATCGTTCAAGCGTTCATTACTCTAAAACGCCAAACAAGTTTGAGTGTTGTGCCCCTGTGAAAATTCTGGGCACCGGCGCAATTACGTTCTCACTTTTTTTTTCTCCAATGCATGAAAATTTATTAAATTGATTCACTTTCTACAAATAAATGACCGGCAGCGAAACCTAGCATGGAGCTTTTTAACGATGTTTTTTCGTTTTTGGAGCTTTATGCACTTCATCGGCCAGCATGAAACCACGCATCCTTCATCGCCTCTATTGGCCAATAGCAAGAACGGCTGACAAGCAATCAACAAGACAAAAAAAAAATGACATTACAAAATACGGCTTCTCACTATAAACGCTTCCTCACGCCGCTGATAACGTTCGCGTACTAATAGGAAAGAAAATCAACTTAGGCACATTGTGGAATGCAGCAGACAAGAATTGATAACTATGGCAGGGAAACTGGGAGATGTGCCACAGCCAATGGTCGAACAATGTTCCCGGCTGTTGCGCCCCTCCAGCAAACCACAGGCCTCTATGAACATGCCGCGCCATCTGCCGTTAAACAAAGCAACTTCCTGGCACCCTCCGAGAGCATGCGCGGGAATTTGAACGCAAAGGTACAGGTTTGTTTTTAATAGCGGAAATGAGAGTGCTATTTAATCAGCCAATGTGTCTACTTTTCTCGGGGATTAGTGCACGGATTTCTCTGGTGCATTAGTGCAGAATTTGGGGAAGAGGCTTAAAACTTTAGGCACCGGATCTCTGGGAAGCAGGGTGTTGTGTACCATGTCTGTGTCGTACTGTGTATAAAAAATAAACAAACAACAACCGAAATGAGAAGTAAATAAAGTGGCGTTACCCAAACCACAAACATTGCGTTACTAAAATTTATTGAAGGGCTTTATATAGAAAATTGCATGTCTTCATTTTCTCACTGCTGTTGTTGCAAATAGTTTATTCGTAAGGTATATTAGTAGTCTAAAAACAACCCAGCATTATATGTTGCTAACTAGCACTCTGACGCGATAAATGCCAAATGTGGGTGGTAGTCGATAAGTATCTCACCGAAGTATACGCGTTTAGGACTCACATAGGAGAACGCTCGGGGGAAATTAAAAGCGGGGAACTACACGAAGGTGGAAAATTAAATGAATTAGGAATGAATGCGCTCACGATTATTATATTGTCTACTATAGGTGAATTATCGGCAGAATGCTTGTTATGCTGCTTGGAATATACAGATTTTTCGGAGAGCCGGAATACCGGTAAATGGCGTGTCGCTGTGGGTGGGAAACCGGCAGCCAGCTTCGCACGGGAAAAATGGTTGTAGTGCTTGAGAACCAGCTATGAGGTAACCCCCGCCACCCAGCGAGAGATGAGCACATGGTGAATAACTTCGCACCCTGGAGCGACGCCTATTCTAAGCCACTTTGCCTACATATTACGTACTGACAGGCCCATATGCTCACCAAACAGAACCAAGATGCCTCGTCTAGTTAACCGAGGGTACTCTGCGAACTATAACACATGAATACATAAAAAAACGTGGGTTCAAGAATTATGTGTAACGCCCCTGATTAAGCCGTTAACCTTAAAATTTCGGGAGAGATCGCATTTCAAATACCCCGCCCCCCTCCCCTTTCTGTCAAGTATCAAGATTTTGTTACGCAGAGTGCTTTCAGCACACTGGGAAACAAGCTCATAACGGCAGCGTGACATTTGAAGCACTTTGTTTTGAGAAAGCTTTTGCAAAAGCTGTAATCTATCCATACACATTAAACTTCGCACAAAGATTTTCCATAGCGGTCAGATTTTCCATCGGGCAAAATTTTGCGCCACTCGTAGAATACGCTCATAACGGTCCGAAACACATGCATCCACAATTTATTGCAAACGCTGGAATTAACCACAAATTTGAACTTTGCGTACACATTAGCGATAACCTGGCGCTTGCTTTCACAATATATGAACAAGGTGATGACCGAGGACACCAGAGTAACCAATTTCAAACCTGGTGTGACGCAAGAAATTAAGGTAACAAACAACGAAGGCACAGTAATTCTTTGTAACGCTCCTATTTAAACTAGGAAGGCGTAAGTTGTGTCATCATCATCATCATCATCATCATCATCAGCCTATATTTTATGTCCACTGCAGGACGAATGCCTCTCCCTGCGATCTCCAATTACCCCTGTCATGCGCTAGCGTATTCCAACTTGCGCCTGCAAATTTCGTAACTTCATCATCCCATCTAGTTTTCTGCCGACCTCGACTGCGTTTACCTTCTCTTGGAATCCATTCTGTAACCCTAATGGTCCACCGGTTATCCATCCTACGCATTACATGGCCTGCCCAGCTCCATTTCTTCCGCTTAATGTCAACTAGAATATCGGCTATCCCCGTTTGTTCTCTGATCCACACCGCTCTCTTCCTGTATCTTAACGTTAGTCCAAAGAATTTTCGTTCCATCGCTCTTTGTGCGGTCCTTAACTTGTTCTCGAGCTTCTTTGTTAACCTCCAAGTTTCTGCCCCATATGTTAGCACCGGTAGAATGCAATGATTGTACACTTTTCCATTCAACGACAGTGGTAAGCTCCCAGTCAGGATTTGGTAATGCCTGCCGTATGCACTCCAACCCAATTTTATTCTTCTGTAAATTTCTTTCTCGTGATCAGGGTCCCCTGTGAGTAATTGACCTAGATAAACGTACTCCTTTACAGACTCTAGAGGCTGACTGGCGATCCTAAATTCTTGTTCCCTTGCCAGGCTATTGAACATTATCTTTGTCTTCTGCATATTCATCTTCAACCCAATTCTTACACTTTCTCGATTAAGGTCCTCAACCATTTGTTGTAATTCGTCTCCATTGTTGCTGAATAGGACAATGTCATCTGCAAACCGAAGGTTGCTGAGATATTCGCCGTTGATCCTCACTCCTTAGCCTTCCCAGTCTAAGAGCTTGAATACTTCTTCTAAGCATGCAGTGAATAGCATTGGAGAGATTGTGTGTCTCCTTGCCTGACCCATTTCTTGATAGGTAACTTTCTACTTTTCTTGTGGAGAATCAAGGTAGCTGTGGAATCCTTGTAGACGTTTGCTAAGATATTCACGTATGCCTCCTGTACTCCTTGATTACGCAATGCCTCTATGACTGCTGGTATCTCTACTGAATGAAATGCCTTTTCATAATCTATGAAACCCATGTAGAGAGGTTGATTGTACTCCGCAGATTTCTCGATTACCTGATTTATGACATGGATATGATCCATCGTAGAATATCCCTTCCTGAAGCCAGCCTGTTCTCTTGGTTGTCTGAAGTCAAGTGTTGCCCTGATTCTATTGGAAATTATCTTGGTGAATATTTTATACAATACTGAAAGCAAGCTAATGGGTCTATAATTCTTCAGTTCTTTAACGTCTCCCTTCTTATGGATTAGTATAATGTTGGCGTTCTTCCAGCTCTCTGGTACACATGAAGTTGTGAGGCATTGCGTATAAAGGGCCGCAAGCTTTTCAAGCATGATATCTCCTTCATCTTTGTGTAAATCTACTGTTATTCCATCTTCTCCAGCAGGTTTTCCCCTGGTCATGTCTTTCAAGGCCCTTCTAACTTCAGCGCTAGTTATAGAAGGAGCTTCTGTATCCGGTTCATCACTATTTTGAATGAAAGTAGCTTGGCTGTTTTGGGCACTGTACAGGTCAGTATAGAATTCTTCCGCTGCTTTTATTATGTCATCGAAATTGCTGATGATATTACCATGCTTTTCTTTCAGTGCATACATCTTGCCTTGTCCTATGCCAAGCTTGCTTCTTACTGATTTAATGCTGCGTCCATATTTTACGGCTTCCTCAATCTTTCCCACGTTATAATTTCGAATATCCCTTACTTTTTTGTTGTTGATTAGTTTTGACAGTTCAGCGAATTCTATCTGATCTCTTGAGTTGGACATTTTCATCTTCTGTCGTTTCTTTATTAGGTCCTTTGTTTCTTGGGAGAGCTTAACTACTGGTTGCCTTGGTGCCCTACCTCCCACTTCAATCGCTGCTTCTGAGATCAACCTAGTTACGGTTTCATTCATTACCTCTATGTTGTCTTTATCTTCCTTTTCTAAAGCTGCATATTTGTTTGCAAGCACCAGCCTGAATTTGTCGGCTTTTACCCTTACTGTCTCTAGGTTGGCCTGTTTCCCATTGACTAATTTCACTCTCTCTCTCTTCAAATTGAGAGATATCCTAGACCTCACTAACCTATGGTCACTGCACTTGACCTTACCTAACACTTCTACATCCTGCACTATGCTTGGATCGGCAGAGAGTATGAAATCTATTTCATTCCTTGTTTCTCCATTAGGGCTTTTCCAGGTCCACTTCCTGTTGCTGCGCTTCCTGAAGAAGGTATTCATTATTCGGAGCCTATTCCTTTCCGCGAATTCTACTAACGTCTCTCCTCTTGCATTCCTAGAATCGATGCCGTAGTTGCCAATTGCTTGCTCACCAACCTGCTTTTCCCCCACTTTTGCATTGAAGTCGCCCATGACTAAAGTATACTGAGTTTGCACCTTTCTCATTGCTAGTTCAACATCTTCATAAAACTGTTCTATTTCTTCATCATCGTGACTAGAGGTTGGGGCATAGGCTTGTACTACCTTCATTTTGTACCTCCTATTCAGCTTTATTACGACGACTGCTACCCTCTCATTAATGCTGTAGAATTTATCAATGTTGCCCGCTATGTTGTTATGCACTAGAAATCCTACCCCGGATTCTTTCTTATCTGGAAGACCTCCGTAGCAGAGGACGTGGCCGTTAGTCAGCACTGTGTAAGCCTGACCAGTTCTTCTAACCTCACTAAGGCCAATAATATCCCAGGAAATGCCTGATAATTCTTCAAATAGTCCTGCTAAGCTAGCCTCACTCGAGAGGGTGCGCATGTTGAACGTTGACAGGTTCAGTTTTCGTTGGCGGCCTGTCTTGACCCAGAGATTCTTAGCACCCTCTGCCGCGTAGCAGGTCTGACCGCCGCCTTGGTCAGGTGCTCCGCAGCCACTGGGAACGGAGGGCCATGGGTTATTTGTCGGAGTCATGAGGGAGGTAGTGGCGGAATACTGCACCAGGGAGGCCAATTCCTGTTCTGGTGAGGGAGTGACTTTGATGAAGCTTAGTGGGCCTTCTTAGTTTGGTTGCACCTGAACTAGTATAGCCCCACTAGCTCTCGGCGATATATATTTTTTTCTTGCCGGTGTCAAGCACCACTCCATGCCTGAAAATGTGGTGGACTGGAGTAGGATTCGAACTTACGACCTTCAGATTTGAAGCCGGGTATTCTACCTCTGCTGCATGCCACCACTCATACCGTTGTGTCATACCGTGCACTTAATATTTTCAATTATATCATTGAAACTGAATTTGGCGTCTTGTACAGTCGTCTTAGGGCATTCTCAATTATAGCAAATAGTGGCAGTTTGACAATCAGCTATGCTAGAGTAAGCAACTTTCTACATACACTGTAGTTAAACTACACAGATGAAACATTGTTAATCTTGAACGACATGCTTTTTACTTCAACGACATATAACACCGGGCTTTGCGAAGTTCACCAATCAGAGCGAAGAACAGCAACAACATGTCGTATTTAAAGAGTAAAAATTGGAAAAGGACGATTATTCAACAAATATTTTAATGCATTTAATGACCCTATAGAGACTCCAACTTTCGGTACACGTCACCCATAGAGTGTCGCCAATTTCCACGAAGTATGAAGTCTCTGCCGTCTGTCGTCCACCCACGGGAGAGATAAAACTTTTTGAGCGTCGCATATAACGCTTGTATATTGGCCGAACACGACGGCTTAGCAATATTTATTTGCCTCTAATTGATGCAGAGATTTCAAAGTTCTCCTACCTATGGCCCGTAACGATCTGCTCATTTACGAAAAACATAGGCTTCGTGAGGGATTTAGCTTGTTTTATAAAACCACGAAAGGTAGCATATAACGTTTTAAGCGCTCGCATTCAGATTACGAGCTTCGGTGTAAAAAAAAAATGTCACAGTTTCGCCCTAAGGGCGAAGCAATCAATGCGATAGCAACACAGCAATGTCATACGAAGTAAGGGGAGCGGCTTTGGTAGCAATATCAATTGTAGTAAACATGAGCTGATTAAGTAAGCAGGTGTGCTGCGGTGTAAGTAGACCGACATGAAGAGTGACTCGATGACCACGAGAAGGCGCGTGTGAAACCGTGGTGTTGATGAGAAGCGCTTCCCGTGGGCAGCGCGTGCGAAGGGACACACCTGTAGTGCTGCACTGCCGATCCGGGCAGCATTGCATGTGTAGCGCGCGTTGGAAAATGTGGCCCGACTATTACTAACTGAATGAACAAGCGTGGTGTGAGCGCGCACAAACAAACAGGAATAGATCACACTGAACGACTGCAGACAACGACTGTCAAAACGCTGGCAGCGAGCGTATATACGCCGCAGCGGGCGAAGGTACGTGCGGTTTATCGCTTCAACGGAAACTGAGCGGCGAACGCACGGCGCATAAAGGTCAGAGCCGTGTGGAGATAAGAGACGGTGCGGACGAGCGACGAGCGCGGTTGTAGGCAGCGTAGAAGTGCGCCCCCCCCCCCTCCCCCGGCGCTCCCTCCGGCGCTGGCTTCCCGCTTCCTTGCTTGCGCGTGGGTGATTGAGTGCGTTCGCTCTCCGTGATAGCGCGCGTCCCCGCACGCTTCCGCTCGGGCATACTGCGCGGGGCGAAGATTTTATCTATAGGGAAGCTCACGGCGACGGCGACGACGACGGCAGAAATCCGGTAGAAGTGTCCATATAATTGCTATCGCAATTTAAAAAAAATGTTATTTCGTAACGCCCTTCCGTCCCAGCATAAGTGTTAGCGGTGTGAACGCTTGCATATTGTGCCCTAGCTGTATGTATCGCATTTAAGTATGGCGGTATTTTACTGAAAATAACTGACCTAATTCCCGTTTGCGTTTTTTTTCTTTGTTTGCGAGTGAGGAGATGACGAAGTTTTTCTTTTAGAATTTTGTTATAAGTGCAGTTTGCAGTGATTTCCGTTTCGCTTCCTATATTGACACTCAATTCATTCTCGTTGTATTTCATGTTTTATTTTGATTTGTTCTTTTTTCATGGTACAAGCATATGTTGGTCAGAATTCCTTGGCTCTTGATCAGGTGGCACAGATACATTTATACCGTTGCGAAACTTTTCACAAAGGTGTCTATGAGAATGAGCAGATTAACAGATAATGCACACACAACGACGTTATTTCATAATGGTCAGAATAACACCATGTCATTACAAAGAGTATGTCAAAGCAATAATGCAAATAACAATATCACATCGCACCCTGAAATTCGAGCGAAACCCTAAAATTGCCATCCTAACCACAATAACATCATATATCATATGAAGACTTTATGACGTATCATCTCCTTTGTTACCTCTTTCCTTCCCATCTTTACTGTCTCAACCGTTTTTCTTTCCAAAGAGTAGAAAGGCTTTGTGCCCCTTTCGGTGGCAGTTGCCCCCACAATTATTCCCCCTCTCAGTAGAATGTAAATCTGTTTTCAAACCAATAACCATAGGCCATAACTCAGCATTTTGGAATACAAATTTAACACATACAGATGGGGATACAAGAAGGCACTTGAAGGCGCACACGTGGCACTGTCTAGAGGCGTGTCTATGTGCTTTACGTGCCTTCTTGTGTCCCCGTATGTATGTGTCTATGTGCTTTATGTGTTTTCTTGTGTCCCCGCCTGTATGCACTACATTAGTATTTCAAGATGCATATACCAACAACAATCTGCCAACATTACAACACCAGAGCTTAGCACCCCTAGGTAGATAGACAGAAACGTTATTGGTGGAAAGGGAAAATAGGTTTTGGGACTAGAGAGTTTATTTATTTATTTATTTTATTTTATTATACCTCAAGGGTCCCGTTAGGGACATATACATGGGGGGTGGGTACAAGGGATAGAACATAATTACAGTAAAAATTGGTGAATACAGGTCGAATGAATACAAATCAGTTAGCGAATACAAGGCAGGAATAAATAAAATAATAATGATGCGCAGCAGTGTACACGATAATACTATGGGTTAGCGTCGATGTGTGTGATTTTTTCGACGGCGGATTTGAATGCTGCATGGTCGGTTATCGTAGCGATATGGCCGGGAAGGCGATTCCAGTCACGCGCAGTACGAATAAAGAATGATTGATGAAATGTTGTAGTGTGGTCACGTGGAGGGATGACGGCGTTTGGACGGGTGTTGCATGGCATGCGATGGACGGGAACGATGAGCTTGTTTTTAGGCGGCAAACAGTGAAAGAACTTGTGATACAGATTTAGTCGAGAATTTCTGCGGCGATGAGCCAGGGCGGGTAGATCAAGTTGCGATTTCAACGCTGTGATACTAGAGTTGTAGGAATAATCACTCAAGATGAAGTGTTCTTGGAGTCATCTAGTCGAGGGCCCCGCTGGCTTTAGCAACCCACCGGACCTGATCCAGCAAAGCCAGCTGCTCCTCAATTCCCGAGCTGGACAGTTGTGCCTCCCACTGCTCCGGGTTTAGGATTTTCTGTATGCTTAACAGTGTGTTGAGTGTCTGTGGCTTTCGTGAGCAGCCCCATGATACGTGGTGTAAAGTGGGGCTAACCTTGCACCACGGGCATTCAACCTCAGGGTACTGGTCAGGAAACATGGAATTTTGTCTTTTCAGGTGCGGAAAAACACCCGTCTGCATTTTTCTAAGATGTATCGCGACCTCCCCGCTTAGCTGTCTGTGGCGAGGGGCGTAATTTCAACGGTCGCGAGGCTGGTGAGCTAGAATTTCCCTAGTGAGTCGTAGGTTTGAAGCTCACCACCGCCAAAGTTCTTCCTTCTAATTTATTCTGTTTTTTATAGATTAATTTCTTTATAGCGCTTCGTCTTACGTGGCGGACGGACAGGTTTCTTCATGGTAGACACAGAAATGCTTACGCATTTAAAAGTCTGCATCAAAAGCAGCTGAGTGTGGTGAAAGAAGTAAGGTGAAGATATTGGGACCAGAGCGTGGACTACAAGCGAGAGCTACACGGAAGTAAAGAAGGCAGCAGAAAATTGAAGAAGTCGAATGCACAGAAGTGAAGTTTTCAACATAAGCAGCCGAGCGTCGAGACATAAGTTAGGTGGGGAAAAAATGGGAACACAGCATCCAGTCAGCGAAGAGAGTTGAGCAACATAGCAGTGAAGAAGTGATGATATTTGCAACTGTAAACATCATGGGAGGCTTTGCTTACAAGTTCCCACACATGCGTAGAATCCGTTGAACTTGTTATTCTTTTTCTAGTATAATGGGACCTGTTACTTTTTTGTAGTATTTTTTAGTAATTGGTGCGTTGTGCTGCAATTTTAGGGGCGAAGCTCCTTATAGCGGCACCCGTTCCGTCCCCGTCGTCGTAGTAGTAGTGTGTAACCAGTCTGAGAAAAATGAGAAAAAAAATTCCGAAGTTCTGTCCGTAGCACGGAATCGAACCAGGGACCCTTCGCTTCCGAGCGCGCGGCGTTAGCCCACTACGCCACGAAGCTTTTTTTTTTTTATTCCCTTCTTTGCAACAATACATACACCCGTACAAATACAAAGCAGGTCACTTGGCGCTACACAATATTAACGCATAATTTGGCTAGACTATGCTACTTTGAAAGGCCTTCAAAGAGGCCACCACAGACACCAATACGTCAAGCTCCTGAATCCACTCTGGTGGTTCAATCATGTGCCTTAGGGCATCCCGGGTGTACGTAAGACTTTCAACTAGGTGTTGCCTTGCCGACCTTGCATCTACGCGGGCATTCCTGACATCCATGCGCGTTTTCCACACACTGTTCATACACAAAAGCATTATCATGTCAGCCGGCACTCCCTCTGCGTCTGCGCATGGCAAGAAACGAATACCGAAAGGGCTTATCGGCAGTTCTTTTTTCAGAGTTCGTTTGAGAACGTCCCCCAAGAAAACGGAGTCATGGCAATCCAGGAAGATGTGCTCGATGGTTTCCGATTTGTTACATATGATGCAGTTAACAGACCATGGCACAAATATGCCTTTACTTTGTAGCCATGGCTTCACAGGGAGAGTGCCAGAATGCAATTGAAAAAAGAATGTTTTAGCTGAAGGACTAACAGGCATATTTTTCACACGTTTCAAAACATTCCGTTCAGGTCCTAAGTTGTATATCCTGCGATATACAGGAAGCGGTAAGAAAACATCTACAAGATCCCGATAGAGTTTCTTTCGCGTGACAGAAGACAAAAATTCATTCGAAAAATGAGCTTTCAGTAATGAAAATGACATAACAACTTCCTTCAGAAATTCGATTGGCGTTGGTGTTCGTTCATTTCTTGACGAAACAACCCACTCAGGCAACGAAGAACTTAATCTCACTTGAATAACAGTACGCAGAAATATATCACTTTGATCCCGTAAGAAAAAGAACCTACTTACGATCTATTTCAAAAACAAATGTGTTTGCCCGAGTCCCCCATTCTTCAACGAATGAAACAAGTTACATCGGCTAGTTCTTTCCCAAGTAGATCCCCATATAAATACTGCAAACACTCTATGAAATTTCTGCACCGAAACTCTTGCCATGCATAAAACTTGTAGTACATAATACACTTTTGTAACTAAAAACAAATTGCACACACTAGCTCTTGAAAACATCGAGAAATTATGCCCACCCCATTTTTCTGTCTGGTCTTTAACTCTTTTTATTTCTTCGCTCCAATACTCTGCACTGTCACGATAATGTTGCAATGGCACCCCAAGGTATTTTGCAGGGATAACGCTCCAATTTATGTTGCAAAAATAGCCGGGTGTCTGTGGCCAGCTGCCGTGCCATAAGCCTAGGCACTTAGTCCAGCTGACAGCACTTCCAGTTGCGGCACAAAAAGAAACAACCTCTTTCATAGTTTTCTCCACACTCTCAGTATCTGCAAAAAATTGCCACATCATCCGCATAAGCCAGAACTCTAGTCTCAATTCCTGAATAGATAAATCCGCGAATAGATTGGCTTCTAATTATTTTCAAACAAAGCGGCTCTAAATACAAGGCAAACAGAAGAGGCGACAAGCAGCATCCCTGTTTTACTGAAGACTGCACTTTTATACTGGCGCTTAATTTTCTATTAATTATTAATTTTGCAGTGCAATCTTTGTACACCATTTTCACTCCATCGGTTATCACTGAACCGGCTTTAACATGTTCTAAAAGCAAGAAAATGATATCATGGACGACTCTATCAAAAGCCTTTTCAAGATCAATTTGTATCATGGCCACTCGGCCCTCCTTTTCGTCACAACATTCCAGTATGGCCCTTGCTGTATGTATATTCGAAAATATTGATCTCCCTTTGATACCGCAGGTTTGATGGGGGCCCACAAGTTCTTTTATCACTGTTTACAATCGTCTCACTAATACTTTAGTGTAAACTTTATAGTCCGTATTTGTCAAGCTTATTGGTCTATAGGATTCAACCGCCAGAAGCTTCGCTGGGTCTTTCGCTTTAGGAATTAAAATAACGTGCGATGTCCGAAAAGAAGGAGGCGCTTCCTTCCTCTCGTACATCTCACTTATCACACGGTGTAATGCTACAGCTATTTCCCTTTTAAAGCTCTTATAGAAAGCCCCTCCGAGACCATCAGGCCCTGGCGACTTGCCGGGACGAAGATCGTCAATCGCATCTTCAACTTCCGAAGGGCCTATTGGTCTCTCGAGCACTTCACAGACTTCATCTGATACTGTTGGAATTAAGGACCAGAATTGAGTCTTAAAACGTACAATATCACAGGTCTTTTTCCCCAACAGACTTTCATAATAAGAATGAAATGCGTGCTCTATCATTCCAACATCATTAGTGACTTCCCCTTGATATCTTATTTCCCTTATTTCTTTGGAAGCCGCGTGTTTTTTCTCATCGCTCATTGCTCGCTTGGTTGGCGTCTCTCCCATCCATAAATGCTCTGCCCGTGCCCTTAATACCGCTCCCTTATACTTCTCTTCATCCATAACTTCAAGCTCAGATTTAACTTGTTTGATTTCTTTCGTAAATAATCCAGGCGAAGAGCTTTCTGCGCAGAGCATGTATTTTAAACTGAGGTGCAATTCCTTTTCACGTTCTTTTTCTTTATGCTGGACTACACATGCTCTCTCAATTGCGGTAAATTTAACTTCTGTCTTAAAGAGTTCCCATTCTGCAGTGAAACACGCTGACGTAGTGGTGCTGAGCAAATTTTCGAGCTTATCTTGAACTGTTTTTCTAAAAACTTCATCTTGCAAAAGCTTATCATTTAGCTTCCATAAATCCCAGTTGAATTTTGATGCCCTTTGTTTCTTTCCTATCGTTGACATAACCATGCAATGATCGCTAAAGCTAACTTGTATCACTTGATAATTTGAGAATAAAGGTACAAAGGTTAATGGAGCATAAATTCTGTCTAACCTGCTATGACATTCACCTTGGTAGTGCGTATACAGGGCATGATTTTCACTTGACAACACATAACCAATATCTTCAAGGTCTTGCTCCCTGACAATCGAACTTAAAAGCAAGGCACTTTTATCGCGAACGCTGGGCAACTTAGATGTATCTTCTGGAAAGCAAACACAGTTAAAATCACCCAGTAAAATGACATGCCTTTCACAATTTATGTGCTGCTGAACTTGACCAAAAGAGACTTCCCGCTCCCGTGCTACGTTAGGAGCGTACACGCATATGGCCCTCCACGGCATCTCTGAAAAAGTAAAATCACAGAGAACCAATCTACCATCCTCGGATGACGTGACCGCTTCTACCACGGCAATGCTGGTACGCAAGAAAATAAGACAGCCCCCAGACCTACCCACCGCATGACACACGCATACGCTATATCTGGGGCGGAAAATGTTAACCATTCGCTCCGTCTGTTCATCACTCCCAATTTTTGTTTCTTGAACGGCCAACAAATCAATATTATTTTCAACAAGGATACGATTAACTTGACATTGCCTTCTACGCGCGCCTAGTCCACGCACGTTCAACGTCGCGACACAAAGACCATTTGAAATGCTAGCTGCCATTTTAAAGACAAGATAATCTACACCATGCAGTTACCACACATCGTCCGTCTCACATCTCCTGTTTCGTTGACACGGTGGTCTAGCCAGGCGGACCATGGTTTTCGGGGCTTTAAACAGCAATGACAACGGCCAAAGCACATCCCACCCACAAATCCTAGTCCCCAGACCACAACACTCTTGCTCTCCTAGAAACGCCTCCGCTAACGCGGAGGCGTCGGGGTTGTAGTGTGGCGTTTGGCTTGAACGCCGGGCTTGGGCTTGAACGCCGGTCGGCGTCCGGGTGGAGCCTTCGGTGGAGGCTCGTCACTACACCCTTTCTCTTGATCCTTTTCTTCCTGCTCATCCGTCTCCTCATGAAGCCTCTTAGCAGGCGTACTGCAAGACGCAGGCATCACGGTGTCGTAAGTGTCCTGCGTTTCCCCGGTCGTCGCTTCTGCTAAGGTGCAAGTTTCCTTGGCGTCTTTATCCTCGATCTCAACCGAGGAATTTGGCTCTGCCGTGTCATCCCATGGATCTTTCCCGCCGTCCGATGGCTTGGCCTCGTCAGCAGGTGTTGCCTTCTTCAGAGGCGTCAACACTGAGGGCTGGACATCACTCCCTTCACCAGCGGCTTCCACTGCGTCTACCACGTCCATCAGGTGATCAGTCGCGTCCTCTTTCAATGCCGGGCCTGTCACTGTTGCGTAGGTTCGCACGCACTGAGTCTCGTCGTGGCCGTAACGACGACAAAGCCCGCAGCGTGGTACGCGGCACTCGCGTCGTATGTGCCCGATGCCCCGGCATCGGAGGCAGAGAGGAGCTCTGCCTGGGACGTGCACGAGCGCGACATCTTCCGCTACTCGCAGCTGGTGGGGCAAGTCTTCAGTGGTGACGCCAGCCTTCAGCTTCAGTATCACGGAACGGGTGGTTGACCCTTTGTCAACGCATCTTTGAACCCGCCACTTGTCCCTGGCGATTTCAGTCACTTTTCCAAAAGGTGACAAAGCAGTACGAACGTCTTCGTCGGGTACTCCGTGAAGAAGCCAGTAGAGCTTGAGTCGGACGCCACGGTCGCACGGGTCGACGACCACACAACGGTGGTCCTTGACATCAAACGCGTCTGCAGCAAGAATCTTCTTTTTCCCTTCTTCGTCCTTGAAAGTCACCGCCCACAGATGGTTCATCTGATATGCACCCAGGGCAACCACTTCCGGCATGAGCGACAGTCGTATAAGAGCGTCGCGAAAATGTTCCACCTTGTAAGGCCTTGCCTTGACATCCCCGTGCAAAAAAACTGTGTGCAAAACGGACGCACCTGTTGGCAATGATGGCAAAATCACTTGTTAGTCCTGGCCTGGTTTTTCAGTTGACCTGATACCGCGGCCCTGCCGGGCTGCTGAAGCCGCTCCTTCGAAGCTCATGCTACGCACGACCGTTCACCACGGACGCAAGAAAGCAACTCGCTACGCCACGAAGCGGACATGAACACACGCACCAGGATGGCAATAAATACCCAACATTAACGAAAGGTCGCGTTTCTAGCGCGTTTCTAACGCGTTTGTGCTAGCGCATTACGGCCCGTGTAAGAAGCTGGTGTAAGACGCTGTGGCCTCTCCGCCTTACCTTCAACGCGTTTCGAACGCGCTGCCCAAAGCGGTGGCAAGTCAAGTTCAAGTCGAGGAGCGTTTATGAATACGGGGGGTATACTCTCTCAGCAGTCATGTGATGGCGTCGGCAAACGCGGTGCACGTTCCGGCATGTGTAAATGGCTGCGTAATACGCTGTGGCCACTCCCCCTTACTAGAGAGTACTGCACGTTCCTAACGCGTTTGTGCTAGCGTCCCCTTAAGCCGGAGATCCGATGATTCCCTCCGGAGCTTCGCCCACTCATCATCATTCGCCCCGTGTATATGCTGTGATTTTTTTCTTTTAAGTACCTACTGCCAAACTCTATTTATTGTCGTTGTTTTGTTTTGGCATTTGTGATATGTCGTCTTCTTTCTTTACGCTTTCATTCACTTCTTCCTACCTTGTTGCTTGTTTGCAGTGTTTTATAATCTGTTTCTGCCCCCTTTCTTCCCGAGAAGTAGGAAGGCGTTGTGCCCCTTCCTGTGGCATTTGGAAGCCTGCTTCTTCGCCTCTTATCTCCCCAGTAAATTGCATACGTTTTCAATTCAACATATAAAATAATAATAACGTTAGAAATAACGTTGACCTGACGGTAACTTAAGCTGCCGAGCGTCAACGTAGAAGAGTAGAAAGAAAGGACTGGTGGAACCGGAAACTCATCACACATTAATTACTGGTGCTTTTGGAAGGTTTATATTTTGTAACAGAGAATTTATTTGCTCTACCAAAGCCAATGACATTGATAAACTGGTGAATAAGAACGCAGGCGATAAACAAATTGTGGGCATTTACAACGAGATTGTCTAACAGAAACCGTCTTCGTAATTCTTCAGTTATTCTTTCTTTGTCAGCCATCTGTACTTGCGGCTTCGGGAGCTGCCTGTCCTGTTCCAGGCTGGCATGCCGGGCATTGCGTAAGGAATGCCCTTTTGCAATTGCTATGAAGGAAGTGAGCCGTGCTTGCTGGCACCCATGCTACGCACTGTAAACCATCTGAAACAAAAATGATGATGGACATGAAGAGTTCATGTTCCAATTACAGCTTTGTGTGAAAACTCGATTCTGCCATTTGACGATTTTTAAAGTTTTTTTGAAATAAGTGTGAATTTTAATGAATCACTTCGTTTAGTGTAAGCCGCCCCAGCCGCCACATGCAGACAGTAATATTTGTTTTGTCCCCGCTAACGTATTCATCGATGCAGTATTAATTGTGTATTTATCCAACGAAGGTTAGTCAATCATTCGGTAAAAAGTAGAGTCTGGATTCACAAAAAATTTTACGCTTATAGTTCTCAACGGTAAACTCCGGCAATGCAATTGCTTGAAATTAAAATAGCGAAGGTAGCCAGGCAATCGCAGAGAGCCCTTAAAAATTAAGATTATTCTGATTATGGCCACGGTTGTTCGGAAATACGAACAAAGGAGGGTCTGGTGTAGCGCAGTTGGTTTTACTCGCTAAAAGAGTCCGTAGGATTTGCCATTGCAGCGACATGCTGACGAAGACCCCGACAACGTCTGCATACAACAGCCTTAGTTTTTAAGTTTGCCCTGCAGTGCTCCCGAGAAAGCTTGTTGAGTGGCACCGACAGTAGCAACGCCATGCGGAGATTTCTTGCACTTCATGCGACGGATGTCACGTCGACAATCGGCACCATGATCAATGGTTGAAAATGTAATGAGCTATTTACGCTGGCAGAAAATTGCAATTACAGTAAGAAAGAAATGTTACATTTTACAGCCGTTTTAGTGGCTGCCTTGTTATCGCGCAGCTCCACGCAAAGTGTTGTAATCATGGAAACGACGTATCAAGATGCTGTGCACATGGCGCGCCAGCGTCCACGTCGCGATAGCGTTTGTAGCCAAAATGTGATGCCTTCGGCTCGGAGATCAGACCACGCGCCCCCCGATCGCCGATGCCATGGCACCACCAGCAACAAACTATCCACAGGATGTGCTTTTACAAGCACGCGCAATGGTTCTGGATCCCTCTAAACAGCGCTGAATTGCAGAGCACAATTAGAAAAAAAAATTGCCGATTTGTAGTCGAGCTATGCCACCTGTTTCTTTTAGTGTTCATTGTGCCGCGCTTTCTATTCAGCGTCATGTCATCCGAACTAATTACCAGACAATCAACGCCTTCTGCACTACGATTGAAGTCCACATCATAGGAGTCGTGACCAGACTCGCACACGTTACAAAAAAAAAAGTTGCCGAGTGCTGTAACAATTACTTCATTCAAAAATATAATTGACTACGATGAACAATAAATGCCCCAAGAAAAATAATTCACGAATTACTAAACAGTAATCCATGAGTTGTAGGTTACTCTCCACTAATTTCTAATAACATGGCACATATTCAGTTAAACAGAACGGGCGAAGTCTGGTTCTATCAATGCGTCCTCTGCAGCCCATCACAAATTCTACATCTTTGCTAGGAACTCGTTTTCAAAAATTCATCGGTTATCTTCCCTCGCTTTCTTGTGAAGAAGTCAGGCAGCTACACTGAAAACTCGCTAAGTGTGCGCGCTGTAGGGAAGATCGGTTCTGCCTTGAATGCCACGGTGGTCGCATCGGTGTTCACTATGAATCGCAGCGCTTCATTGTTAATGGGACTTGGTGAAGGCGCTTACGGTAGAGCGAACGAAAAGCTGAAGAACTTGTCGATATGTAATTTCCACGCGTCAACGTCCGAAGTTCCATAGGTATTTAACCCTAAAATTGCCGATTCAATTCGTGGGGCATGTCGTGGACCATTAGGATGACTGAGTGCCCAGGTTTGCCGGTCTGAACATGCTCATCCATGAGGCTTCTGCATGGCACGAGCACAGGTGTTCTGCTGTCGTTCCCGTCATATTCACTTCCTCAAAGCTGCACCGCCTGGTACAGCTTGTATAGTCAATAAGGTAACTGGTTACATGTGACTGGTTGCTGCAAGAAAACTAATTAAACAGCGAACACTGCCGAGTAAAAATGTTATAGATCTATTACAAACCCGCCAAAAATGCAGTGGAATATAATTAATTATTCAAACGTGATTCGTTACGTACAAATCTGATCACGCCAGCAGGTCCGGTGCCTTGGTGATATTCGAAGTAGCTGTGTAGTTTCGGACCTTGAATCGTTTGTCTGAGGAGGCCACATTGCGAGGCTCGTGTTTCCGAAAACTCTCCCAAGCCAATTTAGCCAGTCAATTCAGCCATACGCGAACGTTTCAGATTCTTGAGTATCTATCACGCCACGCGTGCGATGCATGCGGATTTGGAATCGAGAGCGAGTGTAGAATTGTAATAAACCTTTTATAATCCATAACTACAGTTACCTCCATCATTAGTATCTCTTCTTCACCATCCTAGATGGGGCCAGGAAGGGCTGCCATGGGTGATTCCAACCTCAGCTCTTACTACTGTATTGCTAACGGACATTTCAGTGTTACCGTCGTTCAACCACTATTACAACGATGGATACTAGATTAATTGTTCTACGATTTCGAATGGCTGCATTGCGAAAGCAAACTGAAGCATTTTTATTGTACTTTTTGTTCAAGCATTGTTGCGTTCTAGTCCCGTCACATTTAATTAGACCAACAAAGTGATACTTATGCCCGCTTATTAATTGTAATGTATTCTTGATTGGAGAAACAAATTGTGATTCAAGATTGTGCTTTCCTCTAGATTTGGATGGCTTCGGTGCAGTGACACTCACCATGACACTCACTATTTTACATACTTTTAAACACTTCTGCTTATTGGTATAATTTTTGTAGCAACTAATACCACGTTAGCAGGAATTAGAGGGTAGATTATGGCAATTACTGCCAAACAACAAATCTGACGTGATAGCATATCGTAAAACTCAAGAAATGTCGAGGTTTTTTGAAGTCAAGAAGACGAAGTTTATTCAAATTCATGTAGTATATTTGTCATTCCCATGCTACACGACGCGTTGTACAGATGGCGTGCTTGGATAATAATGCTCGAGTTCCCTCTTGTACTTTTAGTATAAAACTATAATTTTGACTCTCGTGTTCGGGATGTTGATGACAAAATTCACCCAGCAGCTGCGTGCCAGATATTCACATACAAGACGTTGGTTATATGCCGTACTTAATATTCATATGTGCACTTACCTGATGTTGATTTTGGAAGGCTTAAAATAAAACAGTTTTGATCAGCATATAGAACTGGGTACTGTCCCTGTAATTGTTTTCCAAATTGCGTATTCTCTGTGTAAAGAAGTTTCATTTTAAAATATTTCCGTACTTCAGAATACAAATAAAGCCAATGAAAGCACTGACCGAATGCACCCATCCTTCGCGATAGTACAGTCACTATAGTAGGGTGCACTGCCGATCATTAAGGCAATGGTCCCCATAACAGAAATCTGCAGATTCTGAATATTGGTGCGACCATGTCTTCCTAACACCAGAGGCTGAAGCCTGCCTTAAGATATGGTGCCATTTGTGTTGTGTTATGTGAAATGTCAATGTTTACCCTCTATTAATGCGTTTGTCCAACAGTCGCCCGTATATAGCAATGACAGGGTATTCGCTGAAGCATTAATGTGTGGTATTAACCTGTTTTGTAAGTTCCCTTCGAGTTTTATGAACTAAACCCGAGTTCTGCGAATGGCTGATAACAATCTTTATAAAATATACCTGATATAACGCCAGCTGTTAACGTCAAATATAAACATGTATCTTTTGCGAAACATTCCTTCTATTTAAAGCTCTTTATCTGAATTAACACCCGTATTCAGAAACGCATCTGAAGTTGAAGCCCGTGCTTCACTTGACATAAATGACGCCTGACGTTAACGTGCCCAAGACGCTCATTGCGTTTGCTTCCGTGCGTTCACGACAGGCGTCATTTAAATCAGGTCAAGCGTGGGCTTCAAGTTACGATACATTTCTGAATACGGGGGCAATATTCATCACAAAGGGTGTGCGCTGCGAAATGCGTGTATTTCCTAAGAGATTTCTGCTTGCATGAATCACCATATTACTGTCAGCTTCTTGTTCTTCAATCAGCGCAAGAGCTAACACGTGTGTTTTGTGTTGCGCCTATATGTGCAAAAGTAAAAAAAATATTTGATTTCTGAACCGAACTAGGTTACCGGAGAAGCTTTGGCCACAGATTGGCCACATGACACAGCGGAAGTTGTCACAAATAGGTTTACGAGCACACTTGGTTTGGTAATGTATATTGCCCATAGGAATCATAATACATTTCGGCATTTAGAATAAACGCGTCGCGTACTACGGGGACAAACGTGCGCCGCAACCGTCTGCCTTGGCGGTGGAGAAACGTGATACAGGGCTACCACCGACTAAAGTCCCTAGATATTTTTTTTTTGCTGAAAATGTAGGGACTTTACTACCGACCACAGCATATAAACCTCAAGACGCCGCAAGGTACACGTTTGACAGCACGTGCTCTAAAAGGCTATAAGAAAATGTAGTTGGCGTTCGGTGACGATAGCCACCCCCCCCCCCCCCTCCCAGATTGGTTGCGCGACAGAATGTACCGTTAGCGGATGACAATCCGAGTATGAAAACGCGTGAAAGCACAAGAAAATCAATTTGCTTTATTAAAGCAATGATTCGCTTGACGACGCATGCTTACTGCAACGAAGATATTGTAACGTGTCGTAGTTCGAGTAATAAGACTGATTACGACCGATTGTGTCGGGAACGCACACAGGTTTATTTCTGCTACATCGCGGCCATCTTGGAAGCTCCCCTGCTGTCTACCAGGGTTGCCTTCCTACATTCCAAAAGGTGCTATGCATGGACACTACAGATATGTCGGTAGCATTTGTTGTTTCGCGGCGTAATTTCGTAGAGAACATAGCCAGTGAGCAACGCATCGGTGGTGGTTGTACAAATCTTTATACGTGTACTCTGACTCGTAATGTGTGCTGCCCAATGTTGAGCCACGTTGGGCATTGACGTATTTCTGTGAGATGGAAGTCCGCGATAGACCTCGGACAACCACTTCTGTCGTAAAGAAAAAGTGTCGACAGGGTGAGGTGCTTCCGCAATTACTTAAGAACTGGCAGTTGTCCGAGGCACACACAAATATACTCTAATACTGCTAGCTACTAAGCGCTGAACCTGTTGCTCCGGCGAGCCTGGCATCTCACGCAGATCCGGTAAAGAATATGCTATATTTAAATGTACTTCTAGCATTATTGAAACTTTCAGCGGACCCACGTGAGTTTCTGGCTCATTGGGTTTATTTTAACTAAGACAGCAGTCAAATTCTTAAAACCGCGTTTTCTTTGTTCGTTCGTCCTTTTGTCTGCCCATTCGGTTACGCTGACGAAGAGCGTTATTGTGATCGACGTGTCTTTGTTGCCGTCAGGCCACCTTGTCATTCCCAGGGCTACAATCACCATAGGGCGGCGAAAAGCAGTACTGTAGCCGCTACCAACGCCACATGCATTCGAACTCACGTCACTGCAGCAATATACACTTGGGAATTGTCATGTTAATCACTCAGTTAACCACTCGCCCGCGGAGCTTTGGGCAATTACTGCAAGCAGATGAGTTTCACATTGACTCTGAAACTGAGAGCGGTGACGTCTGTGCATGTTCATCCCAGTTCAGGACAAATAAAACCATACAAGACGAAAATGACATGTGCGTCGTATAGAAATTCTCGACAAGGCGCGAAATTCTTTGATATGCTCGTGAAGACAGCATCCATGGTTGGAAAGAGGCGTCCATGAAAATGATGATGTGAAGCCTCAACTATGTTCCGTACTCAAAACAGAGGGTGCACCCAGAATAAGGTAGCTGGTGGTAAACAACGAAAAAAGTGTCGATGAAATTCGATAACAACAATAACGCGACTAGGCGAGTCTAGGTTGAATGTGTGATGCAAACAGTGCAGAACACGTGACACGGTAGCGCAAGGTCTTGTGTATTCTTTTTCTTGTCCCATTTTTAGCGCTCTTTGCTTGCAGTACCAACAACGACTTCGCAACAATTGCGCTCTACATAGTTTGTTACCCAGTAACTCACATGATGTACTGCCGCCCAGTGCCCGATATATGTAGGGGCGCTGCAAATGTACAAAAAAAATGACCCTCGCACAAACGTCGTACGTGACTCTACGTCATTTCGCTCGTAACATTAGTTGGGGGACTCTAGCTATTGCCTCAAAATTATTTCGCCAACTGGGGCTTTGAAAAAGAATAATCGAGCCCGAAAAACAAGAAGCATTTAATACAGCTGCCAAATCACCTGCGGCCTAAACGTTGACTCACACAAACACTGAAATGTGAAACTATAGATAGGCAAGAACGAAATGCAAATATAAAGGTAATCTCAAATGCTGAGGAAAGTCGAAAGGTGGATGTGATTGAGCATATGCGGCACCTGGAAATAAAGCTTCACTCATTCTCAGATTTCTAAACAATAACGAGAATCGCGTCTAATATTGCCAACATACTTCACCTGCGTTAAATTATGGAACTGAAACCATGAACAAACTCTAGAAGAAACAAAAGAGTGCAACGAGAGATGGAACAAAAAATGTTAGATGTAGCGGCCAGAGAAATGACTATAGATTTGTATGAATTAGAGTGCAAATTTGAAGGGAATGTTGTATTTCCTATTATTAGGATGTCCAGTTGAGTAGTGTTGTGCAGTACTGGTTAACTGGTAAGAACTGGTAATCAACTATAAAAACTGATTAGGTGCCGGGGGAATAAAGAATTCGCAGTCTATGATGCCGGATAGTAATGCATTCTGGGAAGATTTGGAAATTTGTAGGTTCAGGATAGAGCTGGCTCATGCAAGAGAGGGATAATTCAAGATCAATGACAAAGGCCCTCGCATAGCAGTAGAAAAGAAATAGGCTAATAACGAAACAGTAGGTGTGATGGTGTTCGCCTACTAGCAAGCGCCATATAGAAACGCGTCACGTCGGCGTTCCTGCTTTTTTTTTTATCCTAATGACTTAAAAATAAATCTTGCAATTTACAGGCGTGCGTCATAAATCGGGTGAGACAAGCACATTCAGTATACATTCCTCGGGGATGTGAGCTTTCTACTTATCGCAAAAAAACAATAGTAATAAGATAACGTTGTTCTTACCCTGTACTTCAACCGTTAGAGTTAATTGAGTATTAATTGTTGACAGTGAAAGATGCAGCCAGTGTTCGCTGAAACATGAGAAAAAAAGTTATGAGGTTGGAGTTGCTTATTTTAGAAGAAAACACAAGGCTAGAGAGCTTATGTGGCTAATGTTTGAATATCATTTTGTGAATCGTGAGATAAGAGTTAAAGGAAAGATAACAGATGTATTCCTCATAATAACATTTCAATGTTTTCAGAAACATTTCTACAGCCAATTGACCTCGATGGGTAGCATACATGTTGTCCCTTAGCTTTGTTTGTTAATCTTATTCGTTTGTGTGGCAAAGAAAATCCCCGTTTCGTAGTTTTCACAAAAGTATCCTGTTAATGTTTTGCTCTGTGATTCCAATAGCGGCATTTATTCTTTAACAGTAACACCAGATATTACTTGAAATGCCTAACGACTCTTATACTTGCAGTTTGAAACCACCAGAACAACTTGCTCAGAATCCTCTCCAGGTTACTAGCGCGTCTGAACTGAACTAAGGCAACGCAATTAAGATATTTTATGCAGTAGTTAAAAAACAAGTAGAATCTACATTTCCCCTCTTATAAGGAGCTGTGGTGATACTATTCCCGAAAGTTTGGTGCCTAACCGCATGTTGCTTCTGCCCAGACTCAAAACTGTGTTTTCCTTGTTCGTGCGTTCATCTATCGGTTCATTCCGTTGTGCTGACGATGACGGTTGTTCTCATCGACCAGCAACATTCAAGTAACATGTTACTGATGCACATGTATTGTGTATTAATAATTACACTTCAGAATAAAAAAAGCCGAGTTTACTCTTCGTTCTCTGCAAGACATTCACCAAGGTGCATTATAATTGAATATTTCCTATCGTACGTTTCCATGAATGAAAAGAAAATGCTTGGTTTCCAAAGGCACACTGATCAAAACATCAGTAATTTTCATTGATATATGTGCAAACTGTGGCAAGTACCAACGTTATCACATATTACTTATACGCATTCCAGTCTACTGAAGCTTTAACAGTCATTCATGTATACTCCGAATTCAACGTATGGAAGAACTACACACAGTCTTCATTATCAGTAAACGGACTCCATTGCCTGCGACAACCAGGCTGACTACGGGCTGTTGAATGTAGTACCTGTAGTATGCCGAAAGTGGCAACGGCCTAGGGAGTGAAAAGGACCATCGTAATGATCATCCATAGGTCTGGAGTGCCAGGGTGTGCCACGGCAACCGCACCACGCAACCGAAAGGCGTATACGGTGGAGGTGCGGAGTGGTCTGTAAATTTTGGTAAATAATACCACCAACGCACGCTAGCCGAAACTACTCTATAACAAAAACGCCAAAATGCGGGCCAGGAAAAAAGATAATAAAGGGAGACGTTTTGATCTAGTGCAAAGAACGTGCGTTGAGCTGCTTCTACGCTGCCAACAACCGCGCTCGTCGCTCGTCCGCACCGTCTCTTATCTCCACACGGTGCCGTTATGCGCCGGGCGTTCGCCGCTCAGTTTCTGTTGAAGCGATAGACCGCACGTACCTTCGCCCGCTGCTGCGCCGTATATATACGCTCGCTGCCAGCGTTTTGACAGTCGTTGTCTGCAGTCGTTCAGTGTGATCTATTCCTGTTTGTTTGTGCGCGCTCACACCACGCTTGTTCATTCAGTTAGTAATAGTCGGGCCACATTTTCCAACGCACGCTACACATGCAATGCTGCCCGGATCGGCAGTGCAACACTACAGGTGTGTCCCTTCGCACGCGCTGCCCACGGGAAGCGCTTCTCATCAACATCACGGTTTCACACGCGCCTTCTCGTGGTCATCGAGTCTCTCTTCATGTCGGTCTACTTACGCCGCAGCACACCTGCTTACTTAATCAGCTCATGTTTACTACAATTCATATTGCTACCAAAGCCGCTCACCTTACTTCGTATGACATTGCTGTGTTGCTATCGCATTCACTGCTTCGCCCTTAGGGCGAAACTGTGACATTTTTTGCATTTCCAGCGTTAGCGGTCACGCTCGCCGGATGCCTCCGTCGGCGGAGGCGTGCGGCACAGAACCTCCAGCGTTCAAGCTGTCCGTACACGTCACACACCAAGTGGAACCAATTTCTTGCGCATCTAAATTTCGGCAATTCTTGGTCCTCCCAGATAAAAGATAAACATTTGTGAGAGTATCACATAGCGCCTCTATATAGACCAATGAGGAGGGTTTAACACTTTTCATATAAACACTGATAAATATTCACTCTTCAAATTGGGTTAGCGTATCGCCCATAGCATTCCCCACATTTGGTCAACATAAAACATCACGAGCAATTTAGTTTCAGAAAGCTGCTTAAACTGGCATATAACGTTTTTGTGCGCTTCTAGTCGCATTAGCAGCTTTGCTGTAAAATTCAGAGGCGACTCAGTTATTGGAATAGAACGCCAGAATATTATTCACCCAGAACCGTGGGAAGTGTCCACCTTCCAGAAGCACTGGGCTTCAAGTGTGGTAGGAGCGTCAGCTGGTCGCCGGTTGAGATGAGCCAGGGGTGCTCAGAGTATTATTTGGAAACAAAGCAGAGTGGAGGTGGGTGTGGAATCGTCATGAGCAAAACTTTTTTTTTAAGCAAATGCTCCGAGTGTTAGGTCACGGAGTTGTAGAACGTCTGTAGCTCACAAAGGCTAGGTGACTGTTTGGTGTCCCCTCGTTCTAGAGGGTATGCCATTAGTGACCATCACCAATTTCAGCGCAGCAGGCCAGAGGCACCTTTGCCGCCACGTATATTGGGTTGGAAACAGGACAGAGCACAGAGTTTAGTGACGTTCCTTTCTTTTTCCTTGCGCATTAAGGAGAGGTAGAATGAATTCTAATACCGCGGCGTCATATTAAGCCACAGAGCACGCTAAACCTTGAGATGGAAGACACCTACGTTTTCATTGGAATTCCAGGTTTTGTTGGCGGCTGAAAATAAAAGAAAAAGGTTGTAATTACACATTTAACTGCAGCCCCGCTTTGCCAATTACACAGGTATGAATCTTTGTAACACTTAGCCAGATATACAATAAAAACAAACAGATCTAACAGAAATTTAATACATATATATATATATATATATATATATATATATATATATATATATATATATATATCAGTGAAGCAAAGAATCACAGGAGCCGGCACAGCAATAGTTCGAAAAATAGAATCACGTAGGTAATACATATAGCGGGACTTTACTGACGCTTCGGCCGGGGTCCGGCCTTCATCAAGAGCGTGATTGCACGTACATAGAGCTCAATTT
>NC_051162.1:113538147-113661034 GCF_013339745.2 Dermacentor silvarum
ATCCTTGCGTTTATCTTGTTTATCTTTGTTTATCGTGTGTTTTAGCAATCCATCAACCATTTTGACACCTGTGCTACCAGCACAACACCATCACAACTGGTGGGAAACCGCCACGCACATGGAAGCAGACCACCACGCACATGGAGCCAAAGCTTTGCAGAGGATAGAAGCGATATTAACGAATTTCGGTTAATTAATGCGATTAATGCTTGATAATTCCTGTGTTTGAAATTATTTTGAATCATTTTAGTTTATTTTGAACCAGTTTTAATCAATTCTGCACTTATTTTGACCCTATTTGGAGCACTTGTTTTAAGCGTGATCACGCGGTAGACGCCGACAGCACGGGTCCCTAAAGTGCTCCGCACTTCAAAAAAAAAAAAAAAAAAATCACAGGCCTGCGCAGCACACGCAGCACAGTCACAGCGTAAGCTGGAGAAGCGGCTCCATAGTAGCTTAATTTTCTGCACCAAGAACAACAGGGTCTTCGGGACGAAGTCTCTTCGAGTCAATTTCGCGAGAACCATTTGAACTGTCCGCCCGGCGTCAACGGCAAGCTGTGGTTTGCGCCACAACACGTCGAGCCCTGCACAGTGGTCTGCTGAGACCGACGTTGCCGGGTTTTAGCCGCGCGCGCCGCTCTACGATTCGCTTCTTCAGCAGAGGTTCGTACCTTGCGAGGAGATGCCATAACGTGTATCAAAGAGTAAACAAAGGCATCCAGACTACATGGCGCACATGTCACATCCCTTGACCCATGGCATTATGCGATGCTGTTGATGATGATGACGTTGATGAATTATTGGCATCCCTTCCGACACGGGGTGGTGACAAATAGGCACGCCTACTTGAGTTAACAAGGTCCAGCTACATGCAACACGCAACTGCTATTTGCAACTGCTACACGTTGGGACACCTGGTGGAATATAGCGCCACTACAATGTAATGTTCACACGTATGGATCCTACGCGGCGAACATGTCACGTTTAGTGACAAATGCCACGATACGAGAATGATGATGATGGCATTTCCTTTGAAGCGGGACGGGGACAGACACCTAGATTGCTTGATTTAATCAGGTATGCTATACATGTTTTTCATTCATTCATTTTTGTATATATCTCCTTTATCGTATTGTTCTTCAAACCCTCTCTGTCTACCTTGTACAATTACCTATGCAACTGCAACATGCCGTGCCACCCGGTGTAATAATATGCAGCTCCAATATTAAGTGTGCACGTAACAACGCTACGCGGCGCGCATCTCACGGCAAGTGGGCACGCTACGATGATAATGATGAGAAGGAGGATTTATTACAGCGTAAGCTGTTATGGGCTCGTTCCAATAGCTGTTTCGGGTCACGATGATGCCGCCGCCGGCGTCCGCCGCGTAACCGCTATCGCCGGAAACGCGAAAAAAGTACCCGATTCCCGCTGGGATCGAATCCGCGCCCGCTGCGTGGGAGCCGGATACTCTAACACTGAGCCACGCAAGCGCTTGCTATTGGGCAGTGGAAAATACCCTAAGGCAAACGCAGAGGGAGACGACTCGAGTCTCCGCCAGTATGGTGGCGCCATCTATGTAAGATGCCTGCAAACGCGGCGCGCCCGACATGTTCGTTGTAGTTGTAAGGCTTGATCAGGCTCAGCAGACTGCTGTGCAGAGAACATTACAAGCCGCAGCTCGCCGTCGACGTCGGCTGAAAGTTCAGATCGTTCTCGTCAAAACGACGCGAGCAGACTGCCGCGAAGACCCTGTTGTACTTGGTGCCCAAATTGGAGCTACTCTTGAGCAGCTCCACCAGCTTACGCTGTGACTGTGCTGCGTGTGCCGCGCAGGCCTGTGACGTTTTGGCATGCGCTTTGAAACAAAGCGCGGTGACAGAGTCACCGAGCCAGCTAATGACGATGATGATGATGATTATTATTATTTATTGGCATTCCCTTTGAAACGCGGAGGGGACATCGTCACCGAGGCAGTTTGATTTAATCAGTTGCACAATATATATTTTTCTAGCATTTTTGTATACATCTCTGTAAACTTATTTGCCCAGACGATTTGACGTGTGGAGATTGAATTGGTCTCGACAGCCATCTTGCTTATGTGTCGCTGCCACTCTGGTATATATTGTAATTACAGCTTTATCTGTGACTTCCGCATCGTAACAATATATATATATATATAAACACGTTCACCACATTTCTAAGTGTTCAGGAGGTCATTCGATACACGTCTTACGTAGCTCTTCGAGGTGCGATGTGCAATTGACGGTGGTCCGGAGCAGACCACCGTCCAGCTGCAATATATATATTATATATATATATATATATTATATATTGTATATATATATATATACGATACATAATATATGTATTGCAGCTGGAAGGTGGTCTGCTCCGGACCACCGTCAATTGCACATCGCACCTCGAAGAGCTACGTAAGACGTCTATCGAATGACCTCCTGAACACTTAGAAATGTGGTGAACGTGTTTTAAGTCATGGACCCAAGAGCTCAAAGAGGTACGACGCTATGCCACCGCACTTCTGTTGCATTTTCCGCTAAATGGCCACTGTTTTTTTTTTAATGACAGTATTTCACACGTGTGCAACAATCTACTTTTCCTGGCGCATGCCCGAGTTCCATTAATACGAATAAAAAATAAATGTCACAGTTTCGCCCTACGGGCGAAGCAATGAATGCGATAGCAACACAGCAATGTCATACGAAGTAAGGTGAGCGGCTTTGGTAGCAATATGAATTGTAGTAAACATGAGCTGATTAAGTAAGCAGG
The DNA here is from genome assembly GCF_013339745.2 of Dermacentor silvarum. Taxonomy (NCBI): domain Eukaryota; kingdom Metazoa; phylum Arthropoda; class Arachnida; order Ixodida; family Ixodidae; genus Dermacentor; species Dermacentor silvarum. The sequence continues at coordinate 113,540,940 of NC_051162.1, forward strand.
TGTGCTGCGGCGTAAGTAGACCGACAGGAAGAGAGACTCGATGACCACGAGAAGGCGCGTGTGAAACGGTGGTGCTGATGAGAAGCGCTGCCCGTGGGCAGCGCGTGCGAAGGGACACACCTGTAGCGCTGCACTGCCGATCCGGGCAGCATTGCATGTGTAGCGTGCGTTGGAAAATGTGGCCCGACTATTACTAACTGTGGTGGGAGCGCGCACAAACAAACATGAATAGATCACACTGAATGACTGCAGACAACGACTGTCAAAACGCTGGCAGCAAGCGCATATACGCCGCAGCGGGCGAAGGTACGTGCGGTCTATCGCTGCAACGGAAACTGAGCGGCGAATGCACAGCGCATAAAGGTCAGAGCCGTGTGGAGATAAGAGACGGTGCGAGCGAGCGATGAGCGCGGTTGTTGGCAGAGTAGAAATGCGCCCCCCCCCCTCCGCTCCCTCCGGCGCTCGCTTCCCGCTTCCTTGCTTGCGCGTGGAAGATTGAGTGCGTTCGCTCTCCGTGACAGCGTGCGTCCCCGCACGCTTCCGCTCGGGCATACGGCGCGCGGCGAAGATTTTATCTATACGGAACCTCACGGCGACGGCGACGGCGACGACGACGGCGACGCCGACGGCAGAAATCCGGTGGAAGTGCCCATATAATTGCTATCGCAATAAAAATAAAAGCGCATCGCAGGGGAAAGGTCCTAATTATACACTTATTATCCCACAGGCGTTGCTCAAACAGAGCACTTATAACCGTGGCAGTGCGTTCGTCATCCTGATGCTGACAGCGTAGCACACGATTGTCACACCGGAGAGGGCTTTGTGCCAATTGTTGCGGATCTCGCCGCTTCTCGTTTCCACAATGCTGTGTGGTTGAAACTCACGCGTTATTATTTAAAAAAAAAACGCAGGAGTGTCCGACATTCCCTTGTAACGTTTTCGCGGTCGCCAAGTGGACCATTAAGGAGCGTTAGCTGTTGCAACACCTTTCGAGAGCCTTTCTGTCGCACACTCCGGCGTGTCTCGCATCCTTCGCATCACTTCGCTTTCTTGTTCCCGTTTACCGGCATAATTTTGAAAAGCAGTAAAAATAAGAAGGAAATAGGGAGCTGGCAAATGTCGATAATGTTTTCAAATGAGATGCGCAATTTAGCATTCAAGCCCACGCAACTATAAAGTATGTATTAATTTAGGTAAATTATGTGAACCAATTAGCTAACCACTGATAAAATAAATATATAACTTGCTCAAGGTGACCATTAACAAAGGTCTGTTGGTCCCATTCTTCGATCCCGTGCCGCCTACTCCACCCCCCCCCTCCCTGTCATTTTTAAATAGCTTGACCCACATTAGCTGGGACGGGTTGTGTAATCCCTTACAAATTACTACAATTGTCTTTGGCGTTTGAGAAACCAAGAAAGCAAAATGCCATGCGCACGTTTGCAACGTTTGTCCAGGCTGTCTGTTGATTATCTTGTGATGTGCGATGTTCAGGTAAACCTGCAAGAAAACGTACATGCAGTCACATGTACATTCATTACACAGTGCACAAATTAGACATTCGCATAAAAGAGCAATTTTGGCTGTAGGTGCTGCAAGCTAACCAGCAAAATAGTGCCAATACACGCACCTTAGTTCAGCGCAATAAAGAAAGAAATCCCTACATCAATCCTGTGCATATTATTTTGGCTGAGAGGTATCTGTAAGGTACCCATACATCTTACCGAATTAGCACAATATCTTAAGCAGCTTCATTGATTTACTTCGTTGCGCACCTGTCTCTGAGTATTTGGCCATCGTCTACCACTTCTACGCAAAGGGCAGGAGCCAATGTGATATAAGAGGTACAAAACCCTTAAATTTATACACTCGTAATGTGAACAGGTATACCTGAGGCGGACACCTGCGTAAGCAGCGGACATAACAGCTCTGGTCCGCCACCCCCACCTATAGACCATGCCACGCCACGCAGCGCGCTTAAAGAAGCGGCTGCGTCGTTTCGCTCATTGCGTCTCCTTCGCAGTCTAACGACGAGCACAGTACCTCCACCGTCACCTTCGGGCCTGTCCTCCACAGCAGCTGCTTTTGATACGGCATCACAGGCACCGAGCCCTTTCGGTACACTCCGACAGCACTTTGCCCTCAGAAGACAAAGATAGTTACCAGCGATAATGCTATCAATTTCACCGTGCATCGCCTAAGCACCACGAAGAACTCTAAGCGTTCAGGCTTCTAGTCACCTCCCCTGCCCCCGTCCAAAATGAGGAAAACGAAAGTTGCCCAAGCCTGCCTCCGCTTCATCACCGCACCTGCCTGCTGCTGACAACTTTTGCATAGGAGATGGCGCTTCTTGCAGACCTCTTTAATTCCTGCTGCACAATGTCGAATGCCCATCGAAATCGTCTTTCGCCCCAAACAACCGGTCAACCTCAAATGTATGGGCCTGTTCCAGCCACACGCTGACGGCCCGAAATTCAAGGTGCGTCTCTTGGAGCAGCCGCATTTACTCACAGTCGACATCTACTCGCAACGTTTGGCCGGTGAACAATTCAGTCTTGAGCAAGTGAACGTGCACAATCGCATCGTACCACGACATGTGTATGAATCCAGACAGGAGGGTGCCCAGTTGCGTTGGTCTCTGTTGATTCTTGGCCAAACGAAACAGTCCACAATGAGCGGTTGTAATGCACCAACCCCTTGATGTGAAAGCGAGAGAAATTGGCCGAAAGCAAGGCACATAAGTACGTTGACGGCCGGAGCCGATATTTACGTCATAGACAATGTGTAAGCCAAAAGTACGCTTTCTTTGGAGAGAAGAGCAATTCGACGACAGGAGAGCGCAATGGTCTTTGTCTCGTTCTTGTAAATCTGCAAGCTGCTGGAGAGTGACTTGCAGATGAGGCTGAGGGCGTCAGAAGGAATGTTGTTTACACCGTTTACCTGCCGAATATTGGTTGTGAACTCAGACAGGAACAGCCAGGTGACGAATTTCACGTGGGCTGTAAGCGGTGTAGGTGGATGTGAAGGCTGTAGTTAGAGGCTTTTGTAGGCGGCAAGGAGTTCGCGTCCAAACGCACTATATCATTCCTTCGTTAACGTTAGTTTTCTGGCGGAAAAGCCGAGGGGTCGTCAGTGGCCGTTGAGGAGCTGTTGAAGGACACCGGCGATGGCACATCCCATGTAATCTACCATGACGATCGTGTGGGCGTCCTGCTTCAGGTGCACAAGAAGAGGCCCTGCTGAGAGGGCCTCGTTGATAGCAATGAAGGCGTTGCTGTTTGCGACGGACCAAGCAAGGCAAGATGAAGTGAGCTTGGTTGTCTGAAGTAGAGTGTCGAGATGTGGAACGAAGGGGGCGCGTTGATCGTATGAAGCGCCAGTAATAATTAACGAGTCCCAGATAGCGTCGTAGTTGGACGAGCGTTTCTGGGCGTGGTAATTCAGTGATGGCGGTGATCTCAGAAGGGAGGGGATGGATGCCGCTGGTGTCAACCAAGTAACTCAAAAACTTCAAGGATAGAACGCCATTTGGCCACGTTCATGATCAGGCCATGCTTGGTGAAACGCTCGCAGACAAGGTGCAGGTGTTGAAGATATTCAGAAAGCGAGGCAATGTCGACCAGAATGCCGTTCACATAGGTGGACATGAACGGCAGGCCTCGAACGATGATATTAATGAAGCATTGAAAACTCTGCGCCTTCTGGAGCAAAGGGAATTTGGTGGTATGTCTTCTCGAGGTCGAGTTTAGAGAATGTAGGGCATCCACGTAAGTCCATTGTGTAGTCTTGGATGTGGGGGAAGCGGTAGTGGTCCGGAGCAGCTGCCAAGTTTAGGGAATGGTAAGCCACTCATGGCCGCCAGTCCTCACTTTTTTTAACCATGTGCAGGGATGCGAAGCTGCAAGAGTGTGACCAGCTGCTTAATGACAGGGTCGCAATTCTGATCTCAACCAGGTGCTACAACTCCTGACGTCCAATGTGGATCTCATCAGGGGCGAGACAGCGTGGCCTGGCATGGGTCAGCGGGCCGTTGATGACGATAGGATGGACGGCGTCATGCTTCGCTGGCTTAGTCCTTGCAGTCTGGTGCAGCGGCGATAGAGGGAAACTCCCGGTGCCGATCCCCGTATGGTGCTGGAAGTGGCACACGAAGACTAAACGTAAACGGATGGATGCGAGTAGTACCCTTCATTGAGAGATGTGTGCTGCAGTCGAGGATTTTTTTTTCGGGGCCACGTCAGCCAGACGGGAGATGTGAGAAGCGAAATCTGTTCTGAGTATATCGTGGCTACCATTGACTACGAGTAAAATCCAACATAGCGATCGGCGCAGGCCGAGGCTTGCAAGTAGCAATCTGTGTCTGCACAGAGGAATGCTCGTAGCATTAACAGTTTGAAGATGACAGATGGGAGAAAAAGTGTGGTCGACAGGATTTGCTGGCAGGACACTGACCTCGGTGCCATAATCGACAAGCAACTTGACTTTGCTGCTGGTGTTAGGGATGTAAAAGCGGCGACTTGCGCTCGCAAAATAGCCACTCGTTGCCATAAGTGGTCCCTGTCATCGTTTTTCGGCCAGACACACAGGCGTGTGTAGTGCTCTGCGGCAACGCCGAAACGTTGATGGTAGCAGCAAAAGAAAGTGCCGCGTTGCGGGCTGACGGAGCGGTTCGGTAACGGGGATCAAGTGCGCCAGCTGGTGCGACGAGTAAAGTGTCGCTTAGAGGACCACGAGCCACGTCATCATTTCTATGGGTATGCGGAAGCATGGAAGCAACAAGTTCCCGAAGGCTATTGATATCTTGGTGCAGTACCATGATCTCGTTAGGCGAGTTGGCGGACTGAGATGTTCAGGGTGCCACCACAACAGCAACCCGACGCCTTAGCAGGCTTCGCCACAAATGCACTCGGTAGGTGCCGCACTTCAATGAACCACTCGCCAACTTGCGTCATTGAATGTATGCAACTTGGTGTACTGCAACCGAGGGAACAATTTTCAGCGTTCGCAGGCACCGGCGCGCCGCGCTTCTCATATCGGAGGCAACGCGCGGAGTTCTCTGCAGCGCCACTAGAATGCGTTGCGTGGAAGAACTGCTTAGGGAGCCTACATGACAGCGCTTGCATGTAGGCTCCCTAGAACTGCTGCCAGAAAGAAGCGCGAGAGAAGAGCCCAGTTGCCGCACGGACGCGTGTCCCAGCTTTCGCACGTACCAGCGTGCCATGCATTTTGGAGGCTACGTGCAGACTTCGCGGCTCCACTTCAAAAAGGTACCGAGCGTTTTTATGGAAGCGCGAAAAATAAGTCCTGGTGCAGTAATAGAATAATACATAACTCGTTTCGACATTGACAAGTGATTTGCTTTCATTGCTAAACGCATCACCGCCTACTGTCCTTGTGAGACGCGCTCTGCCATTTTTTTTTTTCAACCCTGTTCCTAAGTCTTTCTTCAAAACTAATCTTGTGAACTTCCCTAACGCCATTGCATTTCCGACCTTCCGATACCATTTGTACTCGGTTGTTCCTAGATACCTTCCTCAACCGCTCCCCAAAAACGTTGTCTATGCCATTGTGCTTGAGAATCATGATCATCATCAGCCTATTTTTATGTCCACTGCCGGACGGAGCCCTCTCCTCTCCCAGCGATCTCCAATTACCCCTGTCTTGTCCTAGCTGATTCCAACGTTCGCCTGCAAATTTTCTCATTTCATCACCCCACCTAATTTTCTGCCAGCCTCGACAGCGCTTCCCTTCCCTTGGCACCTAATATGTAACTGTAATGGTTTACCGGTTATCTACCCTACGCATTACATGGTCTTTTAAAGTGAACTCGAATATCGGCTATTGCCGTTGGCTATCTGATCCACACCTTTCTCTTCCTGGCTCTGAAAGTTACGCCTAACACGTTTGGCTCCTTCGGTCTCTGTGCGGTCCTTAAGTTCTAGAGCTTCTTTGTTAACCTCCAAGTTTCTGCCCCATATGTTAGCACCGGTAGAATGCAATGATTGTACAATTATTTTCTCAACGACAATGGTAAGCTCCAAGTCAGGATTTGGTAATTCTTGCCGTTTGCACTCGAGCACATTCTTATTCTTGTGTAAACTTTCTTCTCCAGATAGGGGTCCCCATTGAGTAATTGACCAAGCTTAAGGTACTTCTGTACAGACTCTAGAGGCTGACTGGCCATCATGAAGTGTTGTTGACTTGCCAAGCTATTGAACATTACCTTTGTCTTCTGCGTGTTAATATTCATCCCAACTCGTGTACTTTCTAAGTTAACGCCCTCAAACATTTGTTGCAATTCATCCTCAGTGTTGCTGAAGAGGACACTTTCATCTCCAAACCACAGGTTGTTGAGATATTCGCCGTTGATGCTCACTCCTGAGCCTTCGCATTCTAATAGCTTGAATACATCTAAGCACGCAGTGAACAGCATTGAAGATATTGTCTTCTTGCCTGACCCTTTTTTTGATAGGCAATTTTCTGCTGTTCTTGTGTAAAAGCAAGATAGCGGCGGAATCATGTAGAAATTTCCCAGGATATTCACGTATGCCTACTGTACTCCTTGATTAAGCAATGCCTCCGTGACTGCTGTTATCTTCACTGAATCAAATGCCTTTTCATGGTCAATAAAAGCCATATAGAGAATATCGTATGCTTGAAAATATGCCATAGCAATTCTGTGACTACTGTGTTGTAGGTTCCCTTAATATCTATAAATGCTATCAGTAAAGGTTACGTTTGAGCTGTTGAAATCGGTATGCCCTGTGCTTGTAGAAAGACATTCTACAAGCGCGAAAAGATATTCGACAAGATATTATCCCCTAAGCGTCTAGCTGGTCTGAACACAATTTGTAGGTGGTGGTGGTGGTGATGTTGAAGCAGGTGGGGTTAGCCTGGCATACATAGCCGGCAATTGTTCCACCCGATCCTCCTTCGAGTTGAGATCAGGTGTGTGTCACCAGGTGTCGATGAGCTCCGTGTCTCACAGGAAGGCTATCAGCCGTCGTTGCGCTCTCTTCCTGATGGCCGCTAGCCCTCCGGGGAAAACGCATTTCGACAGCTGTAATTTTATGGCTTGCATTGCCATTTCATATATAGCCCCAACGATACTGTACTTACGATACGACGAACTCGTTTTATCATGGCCACCTCTGTCCTAAATATAAGGTTCATCCTGCTTTCAATTTACCCAAACAGATTTTTATTCATTTTAATCACTTGCTCTATATGGCATTAGTCAGCAGTGCCTTCCTTCTTCCAGCTGTTCGACTAGATGCATGGGGATTTGAGTGCGTCCTGCGGCATTTCTATTACTTACATTCCTTATAGCTTTTTATCAGTAGAAGCATTCTACGCTAAATTTGTTCTCTCAGGCTTCTCTATTGCAGGATCCACAAAATACCGTTTTCATCCGGTGTTAAAATATTTTGTTTTTACTACTCACGCTAAGGAAGGCTTACGTTCGCAAAAAAATGACAGAATTGATTGACAGTAAGGAGTGTACAAGGAAGACGTTTAGTGCTGATCCAGGGCGTTTCTCATAACCCCAGCGTCTCTTTCTAACTTTCACATCCCATCCGTCAATAAAGTGCGCAAGCACGTTTAAACACAGATGCAAACGATATGTATGTAATAAAAGAATACTCACTGCTTCCAAGCACTAATTCTGTATACTTGAGTAAAATAAGAGCAAAATAACATTGGAAGTCCATCGCCATCCTTCTTTATACTGAATACCTAATTCTGAAAAAGTTGGATGTTACGAGGCAATGAGACATGTAAGCCTGCCGTTTCGAAACCTAGTACATTAAAGTACTCTTAAGATGAATGGAATAAACGTAGATTTAATAGGCGTTTTCTAATAGGCAGCGAAATTTTATTGCCTGCGCGTGGATTCAGTACGGTGGTACTGAAGCAAGCGTTATGCCATTGTCTTCCTTACTTTTTTTTGGCGAAGCGAGTTCCGATTTGCGCAAAGTGGGGCTTGAGTCATGCGTTATGTACGGGGAAATCGTTCAAGGCTTGTGGATTAAATTCCAAATTTTCAAGCTCTCGAAAGAAACAGCTTTTTTGGGAACTATGTCGTGATTCTGAAATGTCCCGCAAGTCATCAGTGTCTTTTTTTTTCTCTCCGATGCGTGCGGCACAGCGCATTGCCCAATATGTTCCACTAACAAGCTTTGCGTATGTGAGATGAACACAGCTGCAGTATGTCCATGTATTCAGATGACTTAACATTTCTTTCGTGGCTATGGTAGGCTGTCGTAGTTGTCAGAGCGCTATATGTTGTCACCTCCAAATTTTTACAATCAACCGCCTCTAAAACGAACGATTCGACAGTGAAATAACCTGTATAACGAGGGATTGTTTCTGTCCCGGACGAATTCCTACATTTCACGTGTATGGTAAACGTCTCTACTACGAAGACCATTTCAACAAGTTTGACTTTACAACGTAGAAATCTAGGCAAATACGACAGCAGATTTGATTTGCGGCGGTACAACGAATGTCAAGTGGCGTTGCCGCCGCTGCCCTCCGCCAACGCCAACGAGGTGCATGCGCTCTGCTCTAGTGTCAAGGGCAGCGCTAGCGATGCTATTGACGAGCGTGTCGATGTCAGTAGGTAGTCCAGCTTCACTGCTCAAGGAATCGCTTAACTTGTACGCTGTTTATCGTAAGGCATCAGCGAGGGTTACGGCTGAAGAATGCGTCGCAGTTAATGATGCTCTGATGATGTAATTTCCACTGACAACCGACAACATGTTTAAAGCCATCTTGTGCGGAAAGAACGCGAGTAACAACGAAGACAACCATGATGACCAAGAATGTTGACGGCAAGGGCAAGGAATGCGATAGCGGCATTAAACGACTTGCATATTTACTTTGCGTATTTCCTGCGTTTCGCCGGGGAGAATGCTGTGAACATCGGTGAAATAACGTTGGCTGAAGTGGCACGTTTGTCAGGCGAAGTGTGAACAAAAAAAAAAATATAGCGACCTGTTTCACTAAGTCTGTCTTAAATTCACATTACATAAATTCCTTTCTTTGTTGATTGCGCTTTAGGGGGCCTGCTGTATTGTGACGCTACGGGCGCGTGACCTTTACAACAAAAGGGATCTGTATAACGAAGGCTTTTAGAGTTTCCAAGCACTTCATTATAGAGGCGTTTTACTGCACTTGAGTTTGGAAATAACAACTGCGTTAATGATGCAGTCTAGATTTTATGTCCTTATAAGTATCGTGCTTTGACGAAGGTTTGTTAATGAAAGAACTGTTGCCTTTGTGAAGAATCAAGTTTGTTCCAAATAATTTTTTTCAGTAAGAAGTTAACGCTCAAGTAATCTGGAGCATTTAGAGCAGTGTTTGCATATATCTGTCAAACCGGCAATCAGGTTTAACTGGATAGAAGTAAATCCGGTCTCGAAAACCGGTTATCCAGTTATCCGAATTTCAAGAAATGGGTGTTCAGGATATCTGGTTTGAATAACCGGTTAGCCGGATATTGGAATATTCGGACACTAATATTTGGCGTTTAAGAAAGGTAAAAGTAAGGAAGTTAACCAGAGCAGATATCGGGTTAGCCCGAGTGGTTGCAAAAATGACTACAAATATAAGAATACAAGAGAGAACCAGAGGTAATTTCGGCACAAGTACACAAGAAAAAACATCCGGCTATCCGGATACTATTAACCAAATAACCATCCGAATAACCGATCACCCCAGTTATCCGGTTTTCAAGTTCGAATAACTGGTAAATTGAATAACCGGAAAAGCGGTTTTCCGCAAAACCGTTTTGATGTTGCTGCACTAGTTTAGACTGGCGTCTTCTTTCTGAGGTCTTTACGTGCCAAAACCAGTTCTGATTATGAGGCACGTCGTAGTGGAGGGCTCCGGATTAATTTCGACCACCTGCAGTTCTTTAACGTGCGCTACAGCGCGAGCACACGGGCGTTTTTTTTGCATTTCGCCTCCATCAAAATGCGGCCGCCGCGGCCGGGATTCGATCCCGCGATCTCGTCCACAGCAGCGCAATGTCTTAGCTGACTGAGCCACCGCGGCGGGTTTAGTTAGACTGTCGAGGAACGAGAGCAGTCTGTATCCGCGGGGCTTAGTCTGTAGTTGTCGCTCTCGAGATGCTTCGGTTTTTGTCTGTGTTGCTCGTTAGGGTTGCGAGATTGCTTCACTGAAGAGCATTCCATGTTTTGGTTATCCTTACACCGTTGTATATGTCTTGCTCATAGGGGCATATACAAGGCCTTAGGTGCAACTTGCTAGCCTTTGTAAGCTTGTGCTCCTTTTATTGCGATAGCAATTATATGGACACTCAAAAGCAGATTTCTGCCGTCGGCGTCGCCGTCGCCGTCGCCGTCGCCGTGAGGTTCCGTATGACGTCAATGGAGATGAAATCGTTGCCGCGCGCCGAACGCTGTATGTGCGAGTGAAAGGGCGCGAGGGGCGCGCGCTTTCACGGGAAGTGAACGCACGGCGGAGAACAAACGCGCGTTCTGCGCCGTGCTCCCTTAAGGGCTGCAGAAGTAGGCGTCTCTTTCCTCCTTCACAATCACCATATATGTAGAGCAAACGCCCCTTCTTCCGACGCGCGAGAGGCCGTGGGGAAGGGGAGGAGGGGGAGGAAAGGGAGGCGACGTTTAGCTGCGGCACCAAGTGCCTATTTATATCAGAGGCTCCGGCAACAGTCACCAACGCCGCACGCATTTTCAGCGAACGCGGGCAAAACGCCGACGGCGTCGACAACAGTTCTGCGTGTTGCCGGTGCTGCTGCATGTTCAAGTTTATACAGCTGATAAAGCTAATATCATTACTCCGTATAGCTCTCTACAAATTTGCTATCGCAATTGATGCTTCGCCTTTCAGGTGAAACTGCGACAACTTTTTTTTTATCTTTGGACTTTATCATGCCTTTTTTCTGTGGCTCTTGTCTTCGTGACATGCTAACGCAAGACTTCAGGACAGGATAGCGCTGCTGTGGATGATGCGCCAGCCCATCGTGCCTTAGAATGTCTGGCACTAACGTTCAAATGAAAAAAAAATTCAAAGATGCATTTTCTTGTTTGCTGCTGCTTATTGGATAAAAAATGGTTTCATATTGAGTAAAAAGTTAACTTTGACATTTAACTGTTTTTTATATCTATAACAGATACGCTGCGTGTTTTGGCAACAGAATTTAACCAGGGTATCTAAGAATATAACAATGAACACGGACGTGAGTATTAGGCAAATCTGAACGCACTTTTTCATTACATTTGAAAAAACAAACGAAGGCATATTTACCACAGCTGAGCGTCCTTACTGTTGATCTCTCTCAAAGTAGCAGAGTCTCTTGAAAAGCCTCAAGAACCGGTCCTTTTACAGTTAACCTTTAGCACAAGCTCGGTGCCTTTATATGTGAAAGTAATTAGTTGTCGACGCCTGTTCAAAGACCGCAATGCAGTCAATCAACAGCATCGTGAAATCAATTATTTTGAGTTGACTTCACTTTCCCTTCATCAGTGCTCATGACGCTTGCAAAAAGTCATTAATTCAGAGTGTCGTTTGTAGCATAATGAAAAAATGTCACAGTTTCGCCCTAAGGGCGAAGCAATGAATGCGATAGCAACACAGCAATGTCATACGAAGTAAGGTGAGCGGCTTTGGTAGCAACAACACGCAGAACTGTTGTCGACGCCATCGGCGTTTTGCCCGCGTTAGCTCAAAATGCGTGCGGCGTTGGTGACTGTTGCTGGAGCCTCTGATATAAATAGGCACTTGGTGCCGCAGCTAAACGTCGCCTCCCTTCCCTCCCCCTCCCCCACGGCCTCTCGCGCGTCCGAAGAAGGCGCGTTTGCTCTACATATATGGTGATTGTAAAGGAGAAAAGAGACGCCTACTTCTGCAGCCCTTAAGCGAGCACGGCGCAGAACGCGCGTTTGTTCTCCGCCGTGCGTTCACTCCCCGTGAAAGACGCGCCCCTCGCGCCCTTTCACTCGCACATACAGCGTTCGGCGCGCGGCGACGATTTCATCTCCAAATGACGTCATACGGAACCTCACGGCGACGGCGACGGCGACGGCGACGCCGACGGCAGAAATCTGCTTTTGAGTGTCCATATAATTGCTATCGCAATAATAGGCGAATCTGCCCAGGCATTGTTCTTTTTTTTGGATCTTATTGTGTATTGTGCATAGCTTTACGGCTGCCGCGCATAATAATATTACTATCCTAATTACATACGCCAAAAGGACATGAGTCGGAGCTGGCGCAAGATCCTCACCGCTTCACCGGATTGGCTGGCTGGTGCACCACACCCGTGCGCAGGCGTTCCTCAGAGCGAAATGTTTGAATGATGGAGCCGGATACACAGAATGCTAAAACGCCGTCAGCAATAGATTTTGTCTCGGCTTGCGGGTCAATTAGAATATGGCGGATCTAAGCGTTTAAAAAACACACAGAACTAGCGTGAATGCTGGAAACGATGTTTGGCTGTAGCTATAATTAATGATGATGATGAAATAAACTTTAAATTTCCAGACAGTGTTCCTGAGCGTTTGAACTTTGGATCACTCTAGGTAAGAGGGTCTCTCATTCCAGGAATCCCCTGGCCGCGATAGCATCCCGGGCTCTGGCGACAAGACCTTGTTGGTCGTTCAGGGCCGGGGTGGAGATCTTGGCCTCCCACGTCTCGGCGAGGAGGTTCACGTCTTCGGTCGTTGTATGCTTGGTAATGGCGTCTTCGGTGTACCACGGGCACTCGAGTAGTAAATGAGCCAGAGCGCAGCTACAATTAAAATTTCAGTTATAACAGCGGAGCTGTTTAAGCTCTTGGTTAGGCCGCGTAGTGCGAACAAGAACTGTGGACCGATCCTGGAGGTAGTGCAGAAAAGGTCCAACGCAATGGCACATACCCCTGTGAACTAGCAAAACTGTTTATGTTCGAGGATGGTTCGTCCAGTGTACGCCGCCACACCACCGCCTGGCGATGGCGTCACCATGCGTCACCTAGCAACGCTTCGCCCCAACTGCGCCGACCGCGCCGAGCCTCACACAGCCGCATGATCCGTGACGTCATCGCAAACGTCGCATCACTTCGCCTTAGCTTTGCCGAGCCATGACGTCACCGCGCCGTGCGGAGTGGTTGCCGCGGCTGCGCAGACACGGAGCCAAGTTGTAACGTCACTGCGCCGACCCACGGGTTATATAGCTCCCCGTCGCCACCGCGGCGACACCAAAGCCCCGCCGTCTACACGCCGAGCACATCGCCGCGAAGATGGCGCGGCCGAAGAGCGTCACTCCTGAAGCAGAGTAAGCGCGGCGCCGAATCCGCCGCGCCACTACTCGAGAGCGAGTGAGACGACTTCGGTCCGATCCCGAGTATCGTGCCGCCGAAGCGGCGGCGAAACGTCGGTGATTCGCAGTAGAGCCGGAGTTACGAGCCAGCGAAACCTAGCAAAACCGTTTGATCGTCCAGAAGGCTCCAGATACTTTAATGGCCGAGTGTTCATTGCTCCTTGGGCTGTCGATGAGTCCGGAGTGATCTTGCTGAAAACGTGGCTGAGTCTCGAAGCATAACCTGGCAAGAACGTGGCCGAACGTAGATAAAGCTAGGTGAGGTTGCCAGCTTCGCTGTTTGCCCAGTCTTCGCACCCCTAGTGTGAAGCTGCCCCTAATTTTTTAACAGCGAAGCTGTTCTCGCTAACCGTAAAAAGTGACGCCTGCTGTCGCAAAACCTCGCGCAGCTATGACGTCACTGCGTTGCCTGGCAACCAACTCGCGGAGTGGTATGTGGCTCGCCTCCTCTCCGTGCCGTGAACATCTTGCCTTGACATGGGACGTTATGGAGAGGGAAGGAGAGCACGCGCGCGGCGCGCAATGCTCGGGAGAGGGAAAGAGAAAAGGAGAGCGAGATAGAGAGAAAGAAATTGTAGGAACACCAACGAGGCAACGCACAGAGCTGCTGCTAATGCCGCCCGTGTTGCCTAGCTGCGCATGCGCCAAAGCAGTAGTGATGACGTCACCTCGCGTTGCCTAGTAACCGCCGGCGCAGGTGCGCGCTCGCTTCGCCCGACACAGACACGGCTCCTGCCTGCCTGCGTTTGTGGCATGCCAGGAACGCTGTCGCTCGTAGGCGCCGACGCGTCCAGCGCTAGTCACATGAAATGCCGCGAAAGGGAAGGTACCTCCGAAAATGATCGCTCGAGAATACCTTCCCTACATGCGTAGTAAAGTTAAACGAAGTTAAGACCTAGCAGCAACCAAGTTAATGCCAAGCAGTAGCAGCCAGTAAGACTTCACGATTGACACTTATGCTGTGCTTAAGCTTTGCACGACCAAGTGCGAACATGCCCGCTTTTTTATTCTCATTTTATAATTGATTTCACGTGTTTATACACCTAAAATGCCAGTGTTTATGTATACGCATTACACTTACGTTTACACTTTTGCACATATTGGGACTTATTTACATTTCCTCCTATAGACAAAGAGTGCTTCTTTTTTTACATTTGATATTTTCGCACCTTACAAACGCTGTCGGCCACTCGCAAGCATGAGTTCCTGAGGGTGAATATTCTGCGACGACGAAACGACATGTCGGTTAAAGCTATGCAAAGGAATTGTGAGATGTAGTGTGCACACAAATAAGTATGACACGCATTTGTGCTCGCTCATGGCTTCTACGCCTCTCACGAAAGTCTATCTATCATTCCTCAGACTCAACAATCTTTCAATGACGTATAAATCAGCACACGCCGAGGATCCACGCGCAAACAAGCCTTACAATCGTCTTAAAGTGCTAGCAGCCACGAAAGAAGAAATGTGGTAAACTTGGGAAGTAATTATGAATAATTTATTTAATGTATACGCTGTGGTCGTTTTTTTTCCACCAGGCATCACCACACAGCAGTGTGTGGTGATGCCTGGTGGCTAGGGCTGCTATCTTGTACGCGTTCGAAAAGCCGATGTTCCGTTTCGTCTCACGCAATTGTCCAGGCCGCGCCGATAATGCGGCCTAGGCCAATTGCATGAGGAGAAACCGAACGTAAGTTTTTCGAACGCGTACAAGATAGTGGCCTAGGTCACTATTTGGCACCGCCCCGTTTCAAAAGGGATGCCAATAAATTATCATTATCGTTTTCATCGTTCAGCCTATACGTTCATGGAGTCGCGATAACTTATAGAAGGGCTTTTAGAAACGTTCGTGCACTCCTAAGCGTCAATGCGCATCTCAAGCGATCCAGAACGCTAGCTGCCACGAACTAAGAGTTGAAAAACAGATAATTAGTTTTGTGCGTTAGAGGCGTGCGTCTGTGCAACAATAAACCAAACATGGGACTATTTGGCACGGTGAACCAGGTTCTTCCTCTTTCTGGGGGTTTACGTGCCAAAACAAGTTCGGATTATGAGGTAGACCGTAGTGGAGGGCTCCGGAATACTTTTAACCACCTCGGATTCTTAAACGTGCACTACAACGCAAGCACACGGGCGTTCTTGCATTTCGCCCCCATCGAAATGCGGCCGCCGCGGCCGGGATTCGGTCCCGCAACCTCGTACTCAGCAGCGCAACGCCTTAGCCACTGAGCCACCGCGGCGGGTGATGAACCTGGTTGATATCCCACCATTGGCGACGCAATTTTCTTTATTGTGTGACAGGCTGTCTTTAACTACCACTGGCCCTACTTTACAAGCACCTGACTGGCCTCCGGCGAGCCTTGAAGATGTAGAACATTCGTTCAGATTCAACGTTCAAACAAAGGCCACGATAGGTAAGAGAATTAATAAAATTCAGAGCCTTTCCACTACTGTGAAGATGGAAGCCAGCGAAGCTGTGACTATGGTGGGTCTGCTGTAGTGAACATTGCTATAGGGAATTTATATATTATCATTATTGGCTATATCGAGGGTCTTCGGCATGTTCGTCAAAGGGCATGGGCACCGGCGTCTTGCTTTCGCCCGGCGCGATGGCCAAGTAGTGCGCTTGCTGCGCCAAGTATGCCCGTAACGCCGACGAGATCTCTCCCGCTCCTGCTCTCGGCGGCTCATACCCACATGTCCAACGAGGGTGTGAGCCACACGTGATTTCTTTCTTACCTTCTTCCTTTCTTTCTTTCTTGCTTTCTTTCTTTCTTTCTTTCTTCCTTTCTTTCTTTCTACCTTCCTTTCTTTCGTTCCTTCTTTCCATCTTTCTTTCTTTCTTTTTTGTCCCTGGCTCATACCCGCTCATCCCGGGTTCATTCCCGTGCGGGTATGCGCCACACGTGATTTTATTATCGTTAATCGTGACGTAACTGACGAGCATCTGATGCTATCGACGTCATGACCTATCAGTCACGTTAGTCATACATTAGTACCCTTCCATGCCAATTTTTATATATACCTAGTGAACGAGACGCCACAAAACGAGACACCACAATATTGTTTCCTACTTTCGGTGTACACGGACGCGATCTTCTGAACCTAGCCCTTAGCAGATTCGCTGTAAAAGGCGAGGTCTAAGATTCCTTCGCCACTCCGGGATGGCACTTCCACAAAATGAAGGTGACTAGAAGTCTAGAAGGGAGATCCCTCGTGCATCGGCTCATGTTTGCTTCAGCTGATACCACGCGAAGTCATGCAAGAATTACTGCGTGTATTTATTATGCGGATGCAACTCACATGCAGAAATGTATGGGCAGTGAAGCTTTCGTGACGCGATTAGTTAAATACTATGAGCACTCTTCATCTCCGGCACCACGTTTTGCAGCATAGAGACTACACGTGCCTGCTCGGCTAGACGCGCAATTTTTCTCTGAGTAGCCCGGAAATAAGTATACAAAAATTACTCCGGTGGCGGAGGATGACTGCTCGACGAACACCGTAGTTCTCATAATCAAATGTTGTACTAGTTTTTTTTTAACAGCTTTACTAACGTTCGCAGAGACACCCTGTATACGCCAGCTCTTAATACGTGTGCTGTCTTATGAGTGATCGAGCAGGGCAGCAGCAGCAGCACTTGCAGGAGTGGCAGGCGCGGTGAGCAAATTTCTGGATGCTTTGAAAAGAATCCTTCGCTTCAAAGGGATTGACAACCGTGAAGGACGTGTCGTAATATGTTAGTGGAAATGAAAAGAGCATAATTTATAGGGATAGAACCGAGCGTGCTGGTGTCCATTTAAGTAGGAATTCCAGTACTAAGCTAGCAGAGAAAGTTGCGTGATGATGACGGAGATGCTCATGGAATACCCTTTGAAACTGGGTGGGGGCATGGTCGCCCACAATACGCGTCAGCCTGCGATAGCCTGCTTGATTTATTCTAGTTTTACTACATTTATCGCCATCTAGCCTTTCACGTATCTAATCTCGAGCTCAACTGTCGTATTTATTACCTGTATCGCTATACTGTATCATTACCTACACTTGCGATGCCTCCGGTACTATCAATCTCTTCCCGGAATTTTTCTCAGTGATGCTTTAACCATCTCTTATTTATCTCGACTGCTGATCAGTTAATCCTTCCGTCATCTAGCTTTGCCATGTGCCTGGCCACATTCGCTAATGATATGTCTGGCATCCGGATGGGCTAGAATTCTTTTCTTACGAGAAATTCTATCGTAAGAAGTTTTTTGTCAATAGCACCATCTTGTGGACAAACCTTGATAATAACGCATTAATGCACTCAGGTTACTGTACGTAAGTCGGGCTGCTATTCAGTGCACCATACTTAATGTTCAAACTTCGAGTCTTTATAATCTTATGCATTTGGGCTTTATTATGTGCGTACTGCGAGCTAACAGAAGTTTACGCCAACAAGCGGCGTTGCCTTCGCAAGGAGTAGAGGAACGGCAGACCCATGGCGTCCTTCATTCCATGTTGGCACAAATAAGTGCTTTCGTGCCCACGTGGCTTTGCGAGTAAGTACCCCGACTTATGCAGTCTGCCTGTGAGATACAAAATGTCATCGACTAATTAAGTCGCCTTTTGTCTTCTCTTGAATGTCTCTAGAAGTACATTAACCCCCGTACGACATGCTGTCTTACGAAGCATTACTTTATAGCAAATGCTTTATTCGTTTTGTTGAAAGGTCCTTCCACAGAGCATGTGACATTTTGCTGCAAAAGGAAGACATCTAAAATTCTTTGGAACGTTTTCTGCTTATATCGAGCTTGCTTAATTGACAATACGTTGACTGTTCCAAAGCGTTCGATCGCATGAATCATGTCGCACTTAGGAAAAAAAAACCGTCTAATGACGGGATTTCTCAGAAGTACACATTTCTAAAAGTACTTAAATCGTATCAGCAGTTTTGCCATTATTATGTTATAATTGAGCACTGATTGTCTGAAATAACACCTCTGATTATGGGAGTGCCCTTAGTAGCTGCTTAAGGTCGTTAATATGATTGCTAGCTCTGTAAAATGCATAATCTATATTGAAGCCAATATTATTATCCCAGGCTGACATCCCCGTGAAATATGTAATCAAGCTAATCAGGTGCTCCATAGATTTATAATCTGGTCTAACGTAAGTCACTCGTCATGAATTCTCCTGAAATAAGTTTTGTTTTGTGGCGACCAACAAAAAAATAGAAAGGTTTAGCTGTACATGGCTCAGCGATTAAAACGCGATAATCGGCTCGCATTGTAGTGGCCGCAGGATGATCGCTGCGGGGCTAAATGCAATCGCAATGTGTCACAAAGCTCCTTGCTTTCGTCGTATGTCATAATATATCAGCTCGGTATCCTCAGCGTCCTCCGGTGGCGCGAAAACCACCAGCCGTGATGTAGGCCGATTATGACGTTTTGAATCGCTGCGCACTGTACACCTGCTTTGAAACTTGGACACGGATACGTGAAAATATTGCCCCGTATGAAATATCTTGACGCTTGTTTTGACAAACGCATTTTGTGCAATGCGCAGTTAGACGTTGTGAGCAAAAGATCGAGGCAGTGGCTGCGACAGCAAGTCACGCGCTCCGCCTCGACAGAGCAGAGCGGGCGAAAGGGATCACCTGCTGAAACGCTACAGCGCGCCAGCTGTGGGTGAGGGGAGAGGGCATTTGCACGACGCCACGTCACGCGTTCTCGCTCTCGGCCGAGCGCTCCTCGGACGGAGCAGAACCGACACCTTCTAGATAGCATCCTGTTCACTCTGGTTCACAACGTCATGCAACTTGAATCGAAATTTCCACTGTCAAGCCCGGTGTGACGGAAGCAGTGGTGTCAAAATGACCGCGGCTTACACGGGAGCGTTAGATTACACGGGAATATTAGATTCTACGGCAGTCGGGGATGGTAGCATGATTTCATGAATTGTTAGTGCACAGGCCTTGTGCTATCTAGGAAGCGTTGCCAGAGCAGGTGAAATAGAACACCTGTGGGGGCGCTAGCGCGCCAGGTGTTGCGTGAGGGGAGAGGGCATCGCTCCGATGGTGGCGTGCGGTTTTGGCACCGCAGGCTGCTGCTGCTTGCTGGATAGGGCCTGCTCAGCACTGTTAAATTGCACATTAATGCTTTCGCATTCACAACTCATAAGAAGTGCCTTAGGCGCCCTCGGATTTTCATAATTTCCTGTAAGTTTCCTTGTGTGGTCAATAACAACGTCGTCTCTCATGCATCTAACTTCAAATATATAGGTGGTGATTTCTCAGCACATTGCAACCATATAAGCGAACGCCTCAAAGTTATTAGTTATGCTTACAACATATTCTCACTAGAGTTTGTCAAATAGCTTCTTCTTTCTGGGGCTTACATGCCAAAACCAGTCTTGATTATGAAACAAGCCGTTGTGGAGGACTCCGGATTCAGTTTGACCACCTGGGGTTCTTTAACGTGCACTACTACGCAGGAACAAGGGAGTTTTCGCATTTCGCCGGCATCGAAATGCGGCCGCCGCGGCCGATATTCGATCCCGCGATATCGTTCTCAGCAGCGCAACGCCTTAGCTGACTGAGCCACTGTGGCTTAGCTGTACACCAGATGCTCGAGCTCTTGTTTATTTCGTCCTTCTTCTGCAATAATTTAACATTCTAGAATATATTCAAAACAGAGCCACAGAAATTGTTAACAATCGTTACCACCAATGACAAATTACGTCAATTGGGACGAGCATTTTCTTTAGCGTTTTAATACCCCTGTGAGGTTGCGGAGAGTATTTGAGAAAAGTAAGAATGCGTGAAATTCTCGTTGGTAGCCGCAACAAAATCCCAGCCCCGAAAGCATTCGGTGGCGCAGCCACTGGGAAGCGCTAGCAGCGATGTGAAAAGTAGGATATACAACTAGTGGAGACCAGTTGTGTAGTCATGAAGTCGTGTTGGCGTCACGGGTGCTCTTTTCAATCTGGCACATGGCTTATTTGTTTGTTTGTTTTTTTCGGACATTTGTGATTTTAACAATCGGATGGCTCATTGCACAACCACTTTCGCCACAAGTGGCGAAAGTGGTTGTGCAATATATAACTACAATGTTTGCACAAGCTCAGTAGTTTGTATTGATGATATTAATTTTCCTATATCTTCTAACTCTTCTTTTTTGCCCTCATTTGCTTGTAAGAAGCCACGCCTTCTCTATCATCAGGAACGAATAATCGGCAGAACGGGCGATGAAAGACGAGAACTTCAGGAAACCTTGCTGTGATGCCTCAGTGGCTATGAAATTCTGCTAGTGAGCACAAGATCGCGGGTGCAATTCCAAGCCGCGACACTCTTATTGGCATGGCGGCGAAATGAAAAAAAAAAGCGCTAGTGTACTTCAATTTAGGTGCAGACTGAACAACCCCAGGCCACCGATTTAATTTAGAGCCCTCCACTATAGAAATTCTCTAATAATCCCAGAGTACATTTCACACAATAAACCAAATAAATGAATTTGAATTTCTAAAACTGCTTTCACAAATACGGTACTAAGTTCTACTTGCTTTAGATACATAAAATGTCAGCGAATGAATTATTGTTGATTAAGTTCCGTGAGTGCACCACCTACGGCCTCAGATTTGAACTTGTAAGCGCGATATTCACTACGCAAGAGAGTGGTGTGTGCTTTATATCGAAAAGAAAGCGCGTAAATTTCTAGCCGCTGTAGCACATTTTGCTGTCTGTCTCCAGCAGGGACGTGCCAAATACAGTACATGACAGTGGTGAACGAATGCAGTCCTTGCCCACACTTCGTTATGCTTTTTTGCGGATGCCATGAATGTCACGTACATTGTGTCCCTAATTTAAATAGCCATCGGCAGGAACCAACAAGGAGGCATAGAACCTTTCGTCGTGTGCAATTAATGTTGCGAAATATACTTTACGCTTGACGTGGCCTATTCGCATGCATGTTTGACCCTAATTCGTGCAAACGATGCTCTTCACAGAGGTGGTAGGTTGCTTAAATTGTAGCGCGGAAGTTTACCGGCTCGAGTAGGCATCACCATCATTATACTCTATGTAAGTATTCGAGGAAGCATATGGCGGCCTTGGAAGGTACGTCATACGTCCGGCGTTGCAGTGCCGAATATGAATAGCACGCAGAAGAAATTTTACGGCGATAGCGTTAAGGGCCCCATGTCACAGAAAATCCGGCGTCGGCATCGGTGTCGGCTTCGGCGTAAACATCGGCGTCCGTGGCATCCGTGGCGAAGAAATTCCTCCCGGACCACCCCGATCACACACGCCCTCCGCGTGGCGCAAGTGGTTAGTGAAGAAAAATTGAATTTCTCAAAGTAAAATTCGTCTGAAAAATCGTAAAGTACGACTTAACTACAACTTACATGCATGATAGCGTCGGATTGTACTTTGAATACATCCGAAAAAAGCCTGATAAGCAACCAGGGATCGTTGAATGCTTTCGCGTTCCACTCTTAAAGGCAAAGGTTAAGCGTCCTCTAATTTTTAGACAACTTTTGCTTATCGCAGCTTTAAAAACACCAGAGTGACAAATCGTCCACAATTATTAACGTCTTGGCGTAAACTAAAGACGACAGCTAGTGCAGTTTTACATTCGTTTCCAGTTCGCTCCCTTCCTGGCGGCCATTATAAGCTATCATTACTTCAAAGTCATTTGCAAGCAGGTAAAGGACACTGCTTGAATCTAACAGGAAGTCTGAGAATGTCACTCTGACGCTATTGTCGACACTTCAAAGGAAGCAGCTCGAGGCCCTTAATGATGTACGAAATGGAGAAGGTATGAAAAATAAATTAATTAAAGTATCATTAATTACGCATAGTAATTGACAAGTTGAATTGTGGTAGTTAGGTAAGAAGGCATTAGAAGGTATAATTCGCTATAAGATTTTTATCCTGCTCACCATATAACGATGGTGAACAGACCCCCTACAAGTAAGGGCCTGACGTCAAAAAGTATGGTACAATGAAGGTAGCAAATAGACTTCATGTGCACAACGTAATAAATTAAATATGGAGTTTTACGTGAGAAAACTATGATCTCATATTGAGGCACGCTGTACTGGCTAACTCCGGAATAATCTTGACCACATATGATTCTTTAACGAGCACCTATTTCTATTTACATGAGAGTGTAATATGGACGCGTATACCAGCAATGTGACCAAGCTTGTAACAGCAGTGGCTTGATTTGTAGGTTAGAAGATTTTGTTTTATAGGAAATAAGGAAACACGTTATGACAAGTGCTAGGCCTGCACAAGGACATCGTTGTGAGGTGGCTTACTGGCGGCAGACATTTGACTTCGTGGAAGCCAATATGACGACCTTTACTAGGTTAGTTATGGTATGCTCAAAGAAAACCGCTCCATTAAAGTTAGAGAACTTCTTTGGCCTGTATTGATCGCAAATGACATTTTCTCTTAAAGGCGGTACATGATTGTGAATCAAGTTACTCTGTATTATCAAATGACCTCAACAAGCAGCAAAGAATGAATAAATTCCGACCTTTGTTTTCCCTATAGGTGCAACGTACATGCATCTAAATAAATGGATGACATGTTTAGCACCGCAAGCATTTAGTTATGAATCCTCAACATTTGTGTCCGTTAATTAAGCTGACTTGCAGCGACGTAGCGTAATTTGGAAGTCACGATTATTCAACATCTGTAGTGGCTAATCTGAGACTTTCGTTGCATCGTCTATATATGGGCATACATTCGTGATTCTACCCTCCCCTGAAGGCACAATTATGGAAAAAAAAAAAGACTTCGGTATCCTCCCACTCATCTACGACATTCGTTTGTCAAGGTCGCCTATGGGCTTAGCGCCATGACGAAGACTTCATGACGCCGACGCATTAAAGACTATGGAATTATGAAGAAGGAATGACGTCGATGGAGTGACAAATGCGATATGAAGACGACAGCAGTTCGACAATGAGATGACGATTCTTAAATGGTGATAATGGTATAACAACGACAGCATAACAAATACATGAGGACGATGAGATGACGACGAGTGATGAGGACGATGGTTTGACGACAACCTGATGACAAAGTTGGAATGACAACGAGGGCACGACCCCGATGGCATGACGAAGAGGGTAGGATTACAGATGCATGAGGTTAAGGAACACACCTCGGAAACCATATACACGAAGTTTGGCGAGTAATGTATAGTGGTTAATCCTATCGAATGCTTTAGAAAAGTTCACATATATACCCAATGCTAATTCCTTTTGTTCAAAACAATTTAGCATAAGTTCTTTTTGAGTTAAAAGCGCCGTTTCAGTAGAATGGAATTTTCGAAAACCATGCTGGCTGAGTGTTATCAAGTGATGCTTTTCGCAAAAATTTGACATTCGTACATGATAATTTTTTCTAGACACTTTGAAAATATTGGAAGTATAGATAGTGGGCGGTAATTTGCTAAATTATTTCTATCTCCACCTTTATAGATTACAGTCACTGTAGCATTTTGCATACTCTTGGGAAATATACCATCTTTGAAACAGCAATTAAAATTGTGAGCTAAGATAGGGCTGAGAATGTTAATAGCACGCTTAAAAGGGAGAATCTGAAAATCAGATACATCTCGTGATCTGCTGTTTCGAATACCCAGAAAAAGGCTTTGGATTTCATTGGAATTTGTAGAGAATAAAAATGCACTTTGAGGGTTTTGGGGGTTTAAGTAGTTGAGACAAGCAGGATCATGTGTGCTATGCACCAAGGACACAAAATAATCATTGAAACAATTGGCAAGCCTTCTGCCAGAAAGCCTTTCATCATTAATATCAATTTCCATATTAGCGCTGTCTTTATTGGGATTTAAAATATGATTTAGTCAATTCCATGTTAAGTCGCTTCTTTTTTGGATAGCGTTCACGCCGCTAGTGCTTCTGAGTTTAAGCAACACCCTGAAGTATCATACTCCAAGCTCAAAATACGAGGGAAATAACTTTAGAGCAGCGTAAATCTCGCTAATGTCGCATACAGCATAGAATTCAGCAAAAATGATCATATCTGAACTGTTTCTTTATTTCTAGACAGTGTCCTTTGCGTGTTATAATTTCTGGGAAAGCAGCATTTCAGAATGCAGTGTGCCAGAAGAAACGAAGCTCTAATTCTTCAAGTGAAGAATTAGAGCTGTTTCTTGGAATTCCTCTGAACCCTGCTTAACATAAATCTAAACGAATTCTCAGTAGATATAAATGATATTTATTAGTCCCTGCCTCATGACAGCCTACTGCCATGCGTAGAAAAATCTGTTCTCAAGTTTGGCTCAGTGGCCTTCCATAACAAAGTTAGCATCCTGCTTAGCAAGTTCCTTGAACTACTAACGTGTAGCCTTAAATTGCCACAAATTACCACAGAGGGGAAAAGTGAGGCGCAGTTGCAAAAGCAGGGCATCTATATTGGCTTTCCCATTGTCCCATTTGTTAGTGACCTTTCCTTAGCCAGAGTTGACAGTGTTCTCTGAAGTACTCAATTTTCATAAAACATCGATGACCAAGATAAAAGTTCGTTTACATAAGTCACTAAATTTTAACGGTTTCCTTTAAATGCGACAGACCTTTTAAAAATTGTTGCAGTGGTTGCCGAGAAAAATTATTTATATTGTCTCGTATATTTGTATAAGAACCCCTGAGGTAAAGCTTCCTTGTAAATGCTCGCTTCAGAGAACAAACCAATTACGTCCAGCAATAACGAACACAACAAGGACAGCCTTCTTGCTACTCTTTGCAGCATGTGGCGATGTCAGCCTCAATTTAAAGAAGCTCATGCAATATCGAAGAATAAAGAACTAATAAGGGAGATAATTGAGGCTGAAATGACTGACAGGCTAGGCCCACGAGGAGTCGGCTCGCCATCTGTCTTATTATTCAAACAAGCACTTGCGTTCCTTCGCGCCGATTTGAGATAGTTTTTGATGTCGTGGCGATGCGA
This sequence comes from Dermacentor silvarum, assembly GCF_013339745.2. NCBI lineage: Eukaryota > Metazoa > Arthropoda > Arachnida > Ixodida > Ixodidae > Dermacentor > Dermacentor silvarum. The sequence continues at coordinate 113,566,243 of NC_051162.1, forward strand.
CATGTGCACTTGCTTTGAATTTATGTGCATATTGAGTAGAATGTTCTGTCTTTCTTCAAACAAGCATTTGCTTGTATAAACAATAATCGTCGTCTGCCTTGCTTGTGTTTCCTCTCCCGCCTCCTTCGTCCGGTTCTCCGTTTCTCGATATTGTTCTTCCATCTGGCCATTGCATCGACATGTCCTTATCATACATCACCACTTGCGTGGCGCTGTTTGGCCATATCTGGCCCTTGCGTCACTAAACACGGCACATCATCATCATTGTCGTTATTGTTCTACTGTTATAAGAGAGCCCAAACCTCTCTCCGCCGCTATATGATGTGCCAAGTTTTGCTCACGGAAACGTAAGGACTAGACTGAAACTTGGTAATAACTTATTATCAAGGAGATAGAAATCTTGGTAATAAGCTCTATATAAGAACGCAATAGTGGGGAAGTACAATTTGTTGTGTTATATACTAGGTTGCTGGTAGATCCTAAGTAAGAATACTCCTGTTGCTGAAACAAATAAACAAATGTGATGCGCCCGAAGAAATTCTGAATAAAATATTTTCAAATAATAAACAAGTTAACCCTCGAAGAATAAAAAAAAATTGTGGTTGATCCCTCTTTCATAGGAATTCGTAGAACACGAAAGTGAAACATGTCTTCACAGAAACTGTTGCATGTTTGCTTCGTGAACTCATGGTCCGCTGCAGCAAAAAGGCACACGATGTTGCAGGACCATGTTGCAGGTTTGCTTAGCGAGGCGTCCTGTTGGCGAGCGTCCTCGAAATCACTCGCAGACATGTGGCGTCCTCTGTTACATACAGAAGGCACAAACTACTTCTCATAAGCGTGAAAAGCCTCCGAGATTTGAAGCCGCGCTGTTCCGTGATTAATTTCGGCGCGATATTCAAAATCACTACACAAGGACACTGATCTCGGGGTGCGAGAATGTACAGTGCTTATTCGTTTCTAAGCCGGTGCTTCCTTTAAAAAATTATCGGCGACAAAACTTTGGGGTGGACTTACTTTCGAGGATGCAGTTCTACGAGCTGGTGAAATGATGCAATTCTAGTATTTTGGAAGTAAATTTAAGCACTAATGTAATGTTTACGTATTCCTTTAAGGTTTCCCAGTTCAAAGTGTGTCATTTAAATTTATACTCATCGTATAAACCACTAATCGCAAAAATCAGGTGCTGTTATAGATAGCGGGTTTGATCAAGAAACATCCTTATTGAGAACTCGCGACCTTCGTGAAAGTGGTGCACTTTGATAGCTTTGGACACAACTGTGTGAAAAACCTAGTTACAAGCAGATAAGTGGTGCTGGTGCCTATGACAACAGCGAGCGTGCGTATATCACGTCAATATATTTTTCAACGAGTCATGCGCAGGCACGTGATGAACTTACAATTACTGAGCGTTGGGAAAGAGTAGAATGCTTTATGTTTGTGGATGTTCTGGCCGGCGCTACATTCAAGTAAACATTTCTTTCTGGATTTCCTGATTTCTAAATACTCTCTTTCATTGAATAACGGAGTGATTCTAAGAGTCATTGAGCAATGCCGTGAACCTCGGCATAGGGGCGCTTCCGATGATCTGTTGGCTAATAACTAAACAAAGCCGGGAAAAGAGACAACACAGCGAAGCTACTCCCCCCCCTCCCCCCCCACCCCCCCCCCCCAAAAAAAAAATCGAATGCTGTGGTTCATGCTGATTTGAGTATTTATTAGCTTAGTAAGTTAATTACGGTAGTTCATCTGCAAGAGTTTTCCAGTTACTCCTGCCCTGCGTCTGCAGGCTCCGTCTTATGCTTGCACATCTTCTAATCCACATTGTTACGCTTCATTTTCTTTACCTTGGCACCAAATCCTGTTGCTCTAACGTTCTACCCGTCATCCACACAGCGCAATGTAGATATTCCCTGTCAACCACAACTAAGTCATTCACCCGGGTTTGAGGCTCTAATCCGTATAATGCCGGCCCTTGCCCTGTCCGCCTACGTTACTTCTTCCGGTCCAATCCATCCGTCCAGTCGGGTCGTGTAGGGTCGGGTCAATCGGCTAAAGCAGATGCAGATCCAACGCAGTTTTGAAATCTAAGTGACGCGAAACTTGTTTGAGTTAGAATTAGCGCCAGTAGCGCATGACTCGTGCACAGCCTCGTTTTCTGTAGTTAGCTGACTTGGTCACAGGGACGTTGCTTGTCGAAGCAAGGATGTCGATTAGAGGTGCACGCCCAGAGAAGTACAACGCATATCTAAATACATTAACGGCATCTTACTCATTCAGCATATGGGAAAACAGGACTGGTTGATACATGATGTACATCTTAGATAACACTTGTCTCCCAATGGCCCATCCAATCTAGGTGATTAGCCAAGATTGTGCGCATACCCAGTTATGTAAGTTATCTGTGCAGCTGTATGTCCGCAAATATATCCGGCAAGGGAACGAGGAAGAACGCCAAATCCAGGGGAACAGACAAATTCGCTTTAATAAAGTGTTTTACTTCCATGAGCCCTGTTGCAAGCGGTGCATCTGGCGTCACGCGAGTGTAGGAAGTTATTCCCATATTCTAGAACGCTGCTCCATTCAGACCTCCACCTCGACTCGAGAAAGTGGATGGTAGCGGCTTGCCTCGACAGAAGTGGTCACTGTTCTACACTGAATTCCACTGACAAGCCTCGAGAAGGGTAGGGTCTTTTTCAGTCCATGCGCGGCGCTGCGTTCAACTCGGTTGAGTAGAGGAATAGCTTCCTGTGGAGGATCGTATGAGAATACCGGGCTTAGTGGTTGGATATATATCTTGCATGTAGAATTAAGGACGATAGATAGCAGGGCGGGGTTCAGGCAGCGGTCATTCTCATGTGAGACATGCTTCCGCAGGCTTTCCTTTACCTGTCTCGGAACCAAGCTTCCTATCGACTTTCTTTCTCATACCGTACATTATACCGCTTCATAGAATAGTACACCACGAGCGTTCATCGGCTACATATTTACTTAATAAACCTCTATCTCTCTCTTTCGTTGTTTTTGAGGACTTCTCACGTTAATTTGCGAAGAGATCTTTGTTTATTTTATTTTATTTAGCAGATAACAATGCAATGTCACTCGCAGCATGACGAAAGGCGGAATACCAGCGAAATGTACACGAAAGACACGTGCAATCGACATCAATAATACAGAGTGTACCGACCGCTTGCGCTGCAGAGTCATTGGGCAATGACTCCTGCTTTACTTGTTCAAGAACTTTCGCGCCCAGCGAATCACATGGGCGCGAAAGTTCTTGAACAAGTAAAGCAGCAGGATGAAGAAAGGGTACTTGATGGACTTGAGGACAGCTCGCACTCTCTGTCCTGTTGGGAATACTTGCACGTGAAGCTCCTTGCTGGAGTTTCTAAAGTGGTTCCGGTGAAGGCATCGGCCTCACTGCGGTATAAAAAAAAGTGTCATGCCGCTTGAACTTTTGCGTAAATATGCGAACAAATGGAATTAGAACACTGAAGCTCAGGCCAAACTTCACTCCAGTGCCCTCTAGCAACCTCAGGGCAGAGCTAGAAATCTGATAACGCATGCGCGAAGGCTGGCCGTGATAGCCACTTGACACCTATCTATTAATCGGAGCGTCGTTTCGCAGCTTCTGCAACTGAGAGCTCGCTATAGCATGGTGATGCTTATAGAATAGACGTTCCCATAGTGTGCACGTGCTAGACACGCCCCCGTCACAAAGGCAAGTGTACCTACGCTATCGAGTGTTCAGCCGCAGAAGCTGCGAGCGACGTTCCGATCCGTGAGTCAAGAAACAGGGCCAGAGGCTTTAATCACATAGTTTCCTACAATAATTGATGGAGGAAACTGTGGCACTAGTGTGTACGGAAGCTGGTGGTTAGTGCGTGGATTGGCGGTTAGTGAGTGGTTTGGCCTATGCTTCGTAGGTCTTGCTTAAAGCAGCTTCTGGACTTTGCACACTGATGAATTTCAAGGCAATCCTGTGTTACAAATAATTAGGTAAACATAATTAAAACTGTTCAAGGGCAGGATTGCAACACAGTACGTCTAGCACTGAAGCCCGATATTGAAGTCATTACGCCCCGAACAAGTGCAAATTCCTTTGAAATTTAGGCCAATTTAAGCCAACATAAGGCGTAATAAACGAAGCCGCAAGGACGTCTGAAGCCTAAGCACGAAGTTCGGACAAATCCATGTACTAATCATCATTTCCATGGTGACTGAACAATCGCAGCGCCAAAGTTACCACTAGTAGTAATTATAGGAAACTCTATGCCCTCTAGCAACTCAGGGCCGGAGTCGCGTCACGCAGGCTAAAAACCTGACCACGCAAGCGCCCATGTCGGCGCTCATAGCCGGCTGCAACCGTTTAGCCCCCATGCGAATAATGTCTAGTACGTGGCTTTGTCTTGATCTTCATGCTTGTGGCCTTTGACGTTATTTGAGGCTTAGTTTACTACGCTTTATCAGGACTTAAATTGGCCCAAGTTTCAAAGCAATTTTCACTTTTTTTTCACGCAGAAGGTAATAAGGCTCCGCAAGTGCGCATAATTGCTGCTGATTGCAGTGTTTCCGCTTGTCCATGCATGGCGCCATAGTCGTAAATTGCGTTTCAAGCCAGCCCGGAGGAGCGCTACTTTGGTTAAATAAAGGACGCTGCTGCCTAATCCGAACCTCATAAATGTCGGTTGCAGTAACTTTAAGCAAGTATGGAATCAAAAGAACCGAGTGTGAACGCTTTATCGCGTTGCGAATGTGAAGCCACACAACGCCGTGGCCGCGTGCAGAGACAAGCCGAGTCCATGGTTGAGCCGGTTGTCGTTGTGCTCTCGCCGTGTGCGGATTCACGCCTCCCCCGATTTTTTTAAGAACCCTCGTCGTTTCAATGACAAGTGCGACAGGCGTTATTTACTCGTGAGTTTTGTGCTTTGCGAAATTGTGTGCGATAAAGAAGTTGCGGCCGCTGCACGCGCGACTGAATACCGAGAACACTTCGAGGTAAGATAAGACGATAGTTCGAACCTTGTTTAACATCGTGCAGACTGTACTGTACCGTTTCAATTCCTTCAGTAGCTACGTCGATGATGCATCGAACATGTATTATTCTGAGCATCAACGCGCGCTTTTGAGACGCGAATGGCTCATGCTGTGCTTATTTAATGATGGTAATTGTGTTTGCACTTATGGTGTTAGGAAGGTTGAAAAGCATCCCCAATAGGGTGATCGCAACGCAAGATCGCAAGCAATTGCTCAGCTAGACATCAACAGACGTGCAAAAAGCACTGACGTCAGATATAATACACGCAGATGCTCACTCAGTGATAGAAAGCACTCCAGTAATTTATTTCCCGGTAAAGCCTAGATGCTCCTTTGCCGCTCATCATTCCAGAGTAGAATTTCACTTCTCTTCTATCGTCGTAATGGGGAGGCCGCGTTTACGGGGGTATGAGCCATTGCTTAAGGGGGTATGAACCATTCATTGTTCGTGCCCTAACGTACGCTCAGCCGGCGCGTTAGGACACGTCATCATTTGCTCCTCTGCGTGTGGCAGGAGAAGGACGTGCTTTAGCCTAAGGTCTACGGGCTAGCGCCATTAAAAACACTTAAAGGGAACATAAAAGTTGCCTAAAGTTTTTTTTTTTCAGTAACCAATTCTTTCCGTTACCCAGCATTAAGCGCAAGCGGCACACGTCAGAGGGAAGACAAGTGATTGTGCGAAATGTACGAGACCACTGGGTATAAGCGGCAGAAAAAGTAACTTAAGTGTGCGCAGCCGCAGGGGTCTCGTGCTCATGTCTGCGGAAGTTAGCCAGATCGCGCTAATCGTTCAGACGGTACGGTGTATTTCGGAGTGTCTCAGAGCGGCTTTTATCCAAAGGCAGGCACTCAAAAATTACCACCCTTATTTATAGAAATCGCACAGCGAGACGACTCCAGTACGATGGAAAACATCCAGCGGAGACGATATAACTTTCTTCACATCAGAGTAATTTTTGGTTAAGCGCTGCGTCCTAACGCTCGATCTATGGCTTATACCTCGTCGAAGGCATTTGTCATATTCGAGGAACTTTATTGGTACACAGTCTTTGTTCAGGAACTTACTACCAAATAGTTCATTTTAAAATTAAACTATAGAAGCATCACTGTGCCTTGCGTGTGACGTACGTTAAGCCACCTCACTCCTTCATTCCGCTCTTACAGGCCTTTCACATTAGAAGGTAAACCTCTAATGTCGGCACTTAATACATCAGAGACCGTCATGCCTTGACCTACGGCACGTGCGAGCGCAGTCAGTGTGTTCCGTGCATGCAATTAAGACACTTAAGCTATCTGGTAGACAGTGGTCTTAGATTATTGATTAGTATGTTGTATGTTGGGGTTTGTGTCCTGCGTATGTGTTGTGTGCCTGTGATGTGCACTTTGCCTATCATTTCATTTCGCGCCATTCCAGTTGCCTGTCCCCTCCAGGCTTCGATAAAGGGTTCCTCTCGTTCTGGAAAGCTGAAATGTATATCTCCTTACCGGCATTGACCAGATATATCAGTCAGCACGTGTTTACTTAAAGCCCTGAATGTCTGCTCTCTGAGAGCAACAGGCCGTGAAAGATGTCTAACACCAAATAGGAGTGGCTGAGGCATTTTTGTTTTGGTTCTTTCTGTCTTTCAATGCAAGCATTATTCTTGAACTGCACTCCCCTTCACATTCGCGTTCCCATCAAGCCCTTACATTTTAGTCACTTCCTAACAGGAGTTAACACTATTATTTGAGGAACATGCAAGCATAGGAAAAAAAGATGGTGGTCCCCACTGAGTAAGAATGGTGCTGTCACACTAAATCAATTGAAGCGGCAGAAAGTTTACGCCTTGGGAAAAACTGCGTCAATGTGGCTTCGTGGGGACTATCACAAAAAGAGCTTTGTTATCTTTACGGGGCCGAATTTTGCGAAAGCTGGGCGATAGATGCGTAGGTCAGCGATATTCGTGTTTTGGGTCTATTACTTATTATTTATAATTTAACTGGCTATCTTGCTATTGAAAATTCCCGTGCGTAACTCTGGTTTGTTGATTACACATGCATATTTTATCATTTATTTCATGTTACGTCACACTTATGTATAAAACCACTCGACTTCCTACCAATAAAACCAGTTGAAAGTTTGCGCTTGTCTGTCGTTTCCTAGTGCTCGCTTCAAGTAGTTCGCAAATAACATTTATCATGTACTTTTAAGTAATCGTTAAATAAAGCCCGCTAAAATAGTACTCTGAACTATTTTCATACCTTAAGCACGTTCCCACTCGTCGTGGCTGGGTAATTACAGGCAAAGTGTTGGCGGAAATTTCGAAGTCACATTGTTTTGTTCTGTTTATTTTTTAATATTTTGCGAAAGAAAGTACAGGAGAATGCAGGGTATCCCAGATGTCGCTTGTTTCGCGCCTTAGTCAAGCGTTAACGTGAAGCAAGAAAGTCGTACAAGTTTAACGCTTACCTACTTGAAACTACTATATGTGATCCTGGCCTAATGAAATATTATATGCTCTATAGCACTAATACTGAGCACCTGCGAGTCAAATAAACTTTACACGGTGACATCCAAGGCATTGTTCCACAAATATATGTAGGCGGCTAAATAGGCAGCTAAGCCAACAACAGCGAATCGGGTAACACAGACAGTTTAACGTAGACAGCATCGAAGAAGAAAAAAAACGACGCAGGTTACTTTTTCTTCTAAACAACATGGCGGCTGAGCAGTGTGCTTGGAAACTCGACAGCACAAGCCGGCTGTGCGCACGAAAACGTAGTCAGGCTTTCTTATCCACTCGATGTAAGCTACGTTGGCGTTTTTAATAAGTTCGCACACGCAAAGTGTTAAAGCACAGCGATATGTGCTTTTCTGAGCTTTTCCTTGTCGACTGGAAGTGCACTTAAGTCGCATAAACGCCTTCCAAAAGCGTCGCTTTACTCGGGTTCGAGGCTGTCTTTCGAGCAGTAAAAGTAGACCGTCTTCAATGCTGCCCAAAATTAAAACAAACTGTCGAAATTTAGTGCAAGGTCCACCCACAAAACTGCAATGCGCCTCTCCTTTGTGTCTCCCAGCACCAAAATGTAGTTCCCGAGAGTCGCCGACATTGATGAGAGTTCTGCTCTGGAACGACGTATGGGGATAAAAGCGAATGTAATTGACTGCTCCACCTACAAGCATTCTCTGATTTGGGCAGCGGTTTATTTGCCATTGCATTCTGGCATTGTCACCAACTTTTGCCTCACACACACTGGCAAATGTTTGTAAAAGTAAATGTGCCTTGTGTTATTTCTTGTATTGTTTTCTTACGGCATCAGTGTACACGGACCTTCCGCCGTGGTCGCAAGTGATGCTCACTAATCCTTCTTTTATCCGCCACGCTTGTTCAGTGTGTATGGTATTTTGCAGCTGAACACAAAGGTTACCGGTTCGACTGCCGTCCACCGCGTCCCCGTATCGATGGGGACGAAATACACGAGCGCTCGTGTATCTAAACTTGGGCGCCCGTGAAAGAAACCCAGGTAGTGCAATTTATCCGAGGCCTTGAACAAGGGCACCCTATTACGGCGTCCCTCATAATACACTTTGCTCCTTCGGAAAGTTCAAACCGGAAAAATTTTGTTACCTCTTTTGTAGTCGTTCACACAAAACGTCCCTCATTCAAAGCTGAAAGGAGGATGACAGCGTAAGCGAGTGTGAAGAAGGGAGAGAAACTAGGGCGGAGCGTCACGTGGCATTAACTGAAGGCCACCAATGACACGGTCGCCACGTGACCATGCCACGTGAGAGAGGTGGCGCTGGAAACACGTTGCTTCAAGCAGACACAAATCGGCGCAGTGGCAACCAGTTGCGGCTGAGGTTCAAATTCGAATGAGGCAAGCCAGAAAAACATTTACGTCGTAGAAGAGCGCACTAAATTATGAGTGTGAAGCGCCTCGCTTGTACGTTTGGTTTCAAAAGTTTATAAACCACATGATCTGGGGAAAAAATGAAATATTTTCGTAGCCGGAGCCTCGAAGCGTGGTATGGAGATATTCTTACTTTTCTAGCATATTCGAAAGACACGTTTATTTGTTCACTTATTTATTTAACTATAACCTTTGATCTTATGTGAAATCATAGCAATAGCAGGAAGGACTCACCCCTAAGTACGTATTGAAGTATTGAAAATCCGCGAGGAAAAAAAAAAGTCTAGTGAGAAAGATATAAAAAGTTTATGATAAGATATCATCATCATCATCGGCGTATATTTATGTCCACTGAAGGACGAATGTCTCCCTGTGATCTTCAATTACCCCTGTCTTGCGCTTGCTGATTCCAACATTTTAACGTGAACACGTAACACAAAATTTAACACTGCTAATGATACATGTAGTCTTGTACGGTTTTACTGGCTGCGGTCCTAAACTTCTCAGAACAAGGACGCGCCTTCTCTGGTCCCGCGATTTATAAACTTCTGACGCCGTCTATGCACAGGCAAATCATTTAGCTTGATACTAGAGCTCGTGTCAAATCAGGGTCGAAATCAAACCTAGGAAAGCTCTAGTGGAAAGTGAAAACTACCAGCACGACGTACTATCATGCGTGAACATCGCCGCTCAATTCGCGCGGCATGCCGGCGTGTCGTCACGGCTGATCGATGTCTCCGATTTTGCTTCTCGCGATGCCCGTGAGATGGCGCCAGAATGCACCAAAACGCATAATTAAATGAAGGCCGATCGGCAAATCCATAAAGCATCTTGCGGCAACAATAAGCTAGTGCTGCCATCTATGACATTCTAGGAAAACTCCGTGTGGGAAACTGGAGCTTCCATGATCCGCGCGGTTTGAGGCGTCGTACTGCGGCCAAAGCAATAATCTCGGCTCAGAGGCCGAGACGGCGCAATTTTCGAAATAGCGGCCGCTCAACTGCTGTTAAGCTTTTGCGCGCATTGAGACATATTGGTGTTATTTCTAGCTTAACAAGAAAATTTCGTCGAAACGAGTTGTCTGCGCACTCCTTACTGCGCTCTCGTGAGACCACATCTCGAGTTCGCGTCAGTAGCCTGGAACAGCGTCTGCGTTAGCCATTCCAATCAATTGAAAGTGTTCAGCGTAAGTTCGTACGCATCCTTTAAGATAGATATATTGGTCGCCGTCATTTTTAAAACTATTATTCTCTGAGCAGACGTTAGTATGTCTACTCTTCATGACAGGCGACGTGTGCGTGACATGCAGTTTCTTCATAAAGTTGTGCGTCGCTCAATCGATTGTGACGATTTATTGATGTCACTGAGACTTCGTGTGCCCCATGCAAATGTTCTGGCACATTTTATCCTGAGATGCGTGCCATTTGTCCCATGACTCGTTAGCAGATCACCTATAATTCATCGTTTCATAACACGGACATATTTGCCTAAACTGCTGTTTTTCTTCGCTCTGTTTACGTGATTGTTTTATTGTCTATATTATCTTTGTGATTTTCTTTTTTCCGTAATGTGTCTGGTTCATGTCATGCTGCTTGTATTTGACTTAGTATGCGCTCGTTTGGGCCAATGGCTGTTGAGGCATATTCAAAATAAAATATCTGCCCATATATAGTAATTTATTTACGGCGTTGTGACAATTGCCAATATTTTCTTTCTTGGGTTTCGTGGTCTAGGACCTCTAATAAAAGTAAAAAAAATACAAGTCGAAATTTGCCCGGCCATACTTCTTTAAAAAAAAGTTCTGTTTCTCTTTACCTTCTTTCCGAGTCATGGATCTTCAGTCTCGTGCATTGTGCGACAGTAGAAAAGCAAACAATGAATCGAACTCTAATGAGAAACACTAAATATCAATAAAACAAAGGTTCTCTTAATACATTAGTTACTTCTATTACCCGCGGCGGTGGCTTAGCGGCTATGCCAGAGGTGGCGGGACCAAATCCTGGCCGCCGCGGCTGCATTTCGATGGGGGGCGAAATGCAAAAACACCAGTGTCACGTGCATTGGGGGCACGTCAAAGATCCCCTGGTGGTCAAAATTCATCCTGAGGCCCCCATTACGGCATGCCTCATAATGAAATCGGGGTTTTGGCATCAGAATTCAGTTCAATTCAGTTTATTTCAATCTGCCGTATAGTGTTGGTAGGTTAGCAGACACAATGAACGGTACACTTTCTTTTCTCATATTTTGTGCGCGTTCGCGCTCTCCGTGTTTCACTGGAATCTCTGCGTTCGCGTTCCTCCAAAGTATTTGTGGAGGCGAGGCCCGTGACGCGGCAGGTGAGAGCTGTGACGTTGGCTGCTGGGGAGGAGACTGGTTGTTTGGAGGGTAAGGGGGTGCAGGATTTTCAATTTTCAGTCGTTATTGGGAATCATATCTCTGTAATGTTTTCCAGACTACGTCGTTATCGCCCGATTTGCGCACCGCCTTTCTGTCTCTGCAATGCCCACACGTACCCTGATGAAAGGTTCATTACCAGTGGACAAACAAGGAAAACTCCAGTCTGGATTGAACGCTTCCGCACAGGAACTTGACTTCGCCAAGAATAAGTAACCTTGCTGCAAAACGTCTAATAAAGTCACGAATTTAACGTAGAATGTTTTAGCAACGCTGCCTGTGATGACGGCGATGGCAAGGAGACAACACGTTCTGTGTTGTGTAACTGTCCTCGATGCAGTGCGTATGCAGCGGTGCGATTGCTCGCGATTGCGCAAGATTGCGTTGATCACAGGCCATTGTCGGGAAAAACCGATTTGCAATGGTGCTGACTTCATACCGCCACAGAAGATGGTGACGAAGGCCGTGTCACAAATCATAACGACAGCAAACCTGCACAAATGAATTTAGCAATTATTGGTGTTATTTGCATTCATTTTCGGGGATTGTATCCTGTGACCGTGAATGACTTTGATCGTGTGCTTGTGCTCTGAATCTCTCGCTGCCATTCCCTTCTTATGTCTTACCCTTCTCCGTCCGCCAGTGAAGGGTAGCAAACCAGATTGTCTAGTCTGGTTCACCTTCCTAGATTTCTCCCTTCTTTTCTCTCTCTATTTCTAAGCGAAACGTAAATTGAGGCAAGAGAATGTCAACAGGAATACAACAGATTTTCTATAACGACACTGTAACGTTAGCGACGTTGCTAAACTCGTGGCATACGCATACGCAGCTCGGCATACGGGGAACGTGAGCCGCTGGTTTCTGCTTAGTACGGTATCCGCTGTGTTATAGAGCGAAAGGACGCTCAAACGTCCTAATTAGTACGAATCGGCGCTGAGGAGAGCCATTGCCAGCGGCTTTCAGCACAAGCGGCTTGAAGCAGCTGAGCGAGTCGTTTCATACGCCTAGGCACTCAGTTCAGTTCATCGATCAAGTCGAAAGAGCAAGACTGTAGTCCATTTATGTCGCCTCCTAGAGAACATTTATAATCCACGCGCGGTTGCATTTGTAACAAAGGACCGCGTTCTGCGTCCACTGAGTATAGAGCGCACAGTGTCGCGAGAACCGTCGTGAGCTGAAAGGTTCGAAAAAAAAAACGATATCGAATGATTGGAAAGGCTTAACACGATCATCTGCCCCTTTATGTTCCCTATTTGTTCATTGGTATGGTAAAATATCATTGAACAGGACGAGGACATCTTCCAAGCTCACGCATTATTAGCAACTTTCAGGGAAAAAAATAATGAAGCATTGGTTAGTCAGACCGTCAATACATTCGCATGGAAATGATATCTTCTGAATATAACTACATCAGCGGTTCCTAGATGTACTGGAAACGCCGCTTCAGGGACATGCAAGTCATTAGGATTGTTAGGCAACAAACCTACCGACAATGTGCGGGCGTCATCAGCGGTTCAGTTCTCCAGCACCGCAGATGTGGTGTACTGGTCATCCATGTTTTAATCATGTGCAAGACGCCGTCACTTCAGAACTGTACAGAAACCAAATACCTCCGCACCCGTCCTTCTTTCTCGGCGACTACCAAGTCATTAGGATTGTTAGGATTTCAATTTCCATTGAACTCACTTGTCTATTCCTGAGGAAATGGCTGAGATTTTTTATCTCACACAGGCGCTCCGCACTCCTTGCCCTGCGGCTTGTAAATGTCACCATAAAAATGTTTTTTATCCTTATCTTTTATACTGACAGTCGACCATCAACCTTGTGTTTGGCGCTCTTTGGCCTCAGTTGCCCTTGCGCCATAAAAATCTACCACTAACTAACTAACTAACGAAAAAATGGTAATTGAACTGACTTCATAATTTAAAATCACGTTTCCGCCATTAGCATGATACCAGGTTTTTAGATAATAGACTTTAGTTGTATACCAGTTCTTGATAAGGAAATTGCTGTTTTATTAGAAATGAAAATAGAGGGGGCGGGGAGTGAGAGAGAGAGAATGGTTGTTTTGGCGTAGTGTCCTACTGAAATTACTAGAGCGAACTGTGGCACTAGTGTGTATGGGACCTGCAAGCTGCAAATATGGCCGTTCTTCAGCATGGAAATGATTGGTTGTACATTGGTTTGCCTTAAGTTCCTCCCTTGAGCATCAAACCGCGCTCTTGGTTTAAAAATAATTTTTCACATGATATATTGCGTAATATGAGAAGTACAATTAAGCGTAAAACATTAGAAATGTGTGTATAGACTAAATTTCTTGTTGTGCATAGAAAACTGAGTGCTTGGTAATTTCGGGAGATAAAGTGTAATAAATAAAGACACAAGAGCGTCTGAAGCCAGAATCACTAAGATTAGACAAATCCATGTACAAACCTTCATCCTCATAGTACCTCAATGTATGGATGGATGCTAGGAGCGTCCCCTTGGGAACAGGGTATGGGGTTGGCCGCCAAGCTCGTTCTTATATTGCCTAATGTCCCTATCTGTCATAAAAAAAAAACGAAACACTAAGAATTTCTATCACTAAACTTTCTGAACTATTGGGTTGGAACTTTGTTTTTCTGCGTTGTTTGTCGTTTCCCTGCTTTTCTTCCACCAATATTCCAATCGCCTCTTACTAATCTCTTTTGTGGACATGTTTACTTTCCCCCTGCTGTTGCTGAACCCAAGGGCTTCGAGGAGGTCAGAGGTGCCTAAATCTATCGCTGGGCAGATATCTTCACATTCTAATAGAACTTAATTGTCCATCGTTTCCCTAGCTTTACCGCACCAAGCACATACTTCTTTGTTGTACCTCGCTTTATAAGTGCGCGTTCTAAGGCATCCTGATCTCGCTTCGAAAAGTAAGGAGATTCCCTTTGAGTTATCGTAAATTATTTCTTTCCTGATTTCATTTTTTTCCTCCTGAGTAATTACTCATAGAAGGTTTCTTTTCCATTGCCGCCACCCATGAGATTGTCTCAGCCTCTCTGACTTTGCGCTTGACATTATTTGTTGCCATCTTACTGACTATACCGGTGGCGTACTTGCTGGTAAGCTTCGTAGTTATTCTCCTCCACTGTGAATCAATGTTCTTCCTATGCAAATATCTGGACACCCTCCTAGCCCATTTACTTTCATCCATATTTCTCAGTCGTTCTTCTTAATCAATTTTAGTCTTAGCTTCCCTCACTTCAAAACTTGTCCAGCTCATATCAGCCTGCACAGCTTCATTGGTAGTCTTCCCTTGAGCGCCCAATGCGAGGCGTCCCACTGACCTTCGGTTGCCATCGAGTCCTGATTGCACCCCTGACTTCAAGCAAACAACCGCATCTCCAAATGTAAGCCCTGGAACCATTACACCTTTCCACATACCCCGGAGCACCTCGTACCTATTGTATCCCCATAGCCCTCTGTCTTTCATGAGGACCGCATTTCTCTTCGCCTTTGCTGTTTTTGTTTTTTTTCCTGTTTTTTCATATAGCTGTTGCCTTGGTTTATCCATATAGCAAGGTATTTATATTCTTTTACCCGAGGTATTTCCAGGCCCTGTATTGACACGGTCTGTTCACTGTTTTCATTGAATGCCATAACATCTCATTTTTTAATGCTAAATTTTTGACCTATATTCTCGCCTTCCTGTCCACAGATATTAGCCAGACGTTGCATATCACTTTGGTTGTCAGCTAGCAACGCATTGTCGTCCGCATAAAACAAGCCTTTAAGCCGCTGCTCGACTATTGTACCCGCCGCTTTGTAGAGGGATTAAACCCGATATTGCTTTCCTAGCGCCCTTTTCATCCTTACCACGTACGTCATAAACAGCAGCGGGGATAGAGGGCACCCCTGTCTGAATCTCTTGTTGACATCAACTTGATCCTCGCTCCTCATCCCTCGCGATTCAACGCAAACTTTATTTTCTAGCTAAATCTCCCCCAAAAGCTCTATACAGTTGTTGCCTATACCTTCCCCTTCCACAATATCCCACAAGATGTTGCGGTCTACGTTGTCGTACGCGCCGGTAATGTCTAAAAAAGCCACACATAGCGGTCTCCTTTCCTCTCTGGATATTTCAATACACTGAGTAAGCACAAGTAAGTTTATCATCCAGACGCCTAACGATTCTTACTTAGCCATTCTGGAGTTCTGACCCAATATGCCATTATTCTCTGCCGATGCTTGCAGCTTTAATTTAATCGCCTGCATTGCTAACCAGTACATTACCGATGTAATGGCCAAACGGTCTATATGAGTGAGTTCTATGTTTGCCCCCCTTTACATTTATAAATTAAATTCATTCTGCTTTGTCGCCAACTGTCTGCCATTCGTCTATCCTTTAAGTGTTTTTTTACTGCTTTCAACAGAGCTTATTTACTTTTTTGGTCCTAGTTCATTAATAAGCCTAACGAGAACCTCGTCTAGCCCGGTGGCTGTGCGCTTAGGAATTATCAGGGCGCCTGGGTGCCCGCTAGTGATTTTTGTAGGACGCTCTTAACAAGAGCTTCCTTCCTAATAAGAGCTGCCAGCCTTTACAATTTTGCAGCAACATGCCCCATCTTTAAAGCTTGTATGCAATTGCCGTAGTGAAGACAATAATTTTACTTTTCATTTGCTTCCTATTTAAGGTTGATCTGAACAGAATGCAAATATGTAGTAATCCAGCGATATTTCAGAGCCTCATTTTTTTGGACCCGCTAGACTATTCGGACCTACCGGTGGCAGCGTCACCACTAAAATGGCAGGCGAAATATTATATGGATATTTCACGACTAAACATCATGAACATTGCTGCTTTTCTTTGCTGCAAATCATTTTTGATGCGAATTTATTGATGCTTTTTCTGCATTTTCGAATCATCCTTACCGGTCAATTTTTAATAAGCCCTGTGCGTCTTCACCAATGAAATAAACTTTTAGTATTTTCCGCAAAATTTTCGTGTCTCTTGGTTCGGAGGTATTATTTTTTTACATTGTAAGGTTGGCAGGTCTGTCTTATGGTTGTGGGTAAGTGTCGTGTACGCGTTCCTGCTGCGTTTGCATTTAAAGCGAAAGCGAAACAAAAGTATGTACTTGCGTAAGCCAATGCTTCTTTCAGGTTTCATTGATTTATTCGTCTTCCTGTATTTTACTGTAAAACATGGGGGGCTGCCTTGAGGACAGGCGGCAGTGCCACTACGCGAAACCATTATCTCTCACATCGCTCCAGAGAACCCGGTTTACCAAGGCCGAAATTGATTTTACTGGTTCTTTCCCGCAGGGGCACTGTCTGGTGAAAACTCCGCCAGAGAAGAGTTTGGCGCCATTTTTTTCGAGTACAAAAAAGTGTCGAATCGACCGAATACAGAGACAAAAGAAAAGCAGCGATTTCTCGGTGAAAATCAATTTCGTCTGGCATGGTTGTAATAACGTGCCTGCTTGTTCGAGCCCGGGTGCTGCGGATATTAAAACACATTTACGACCGGATTCCACGATGAGACTGCAGAAAACGCCGGCTGCAACTGGCACCCGCGCGGCTCTGATGGGACGCACATTCATCATTTCAGTATGTGTTCCTGTCCCTGCAACATGCCTTTGCGGCATTGGGGATGTGTACAATTTACGGCGCGATTCGTTATACCAGTGACGGCAGGCTGAGTGCCAGAACGCATTTTCATAATGCATGCATATATATATATATATATATATATATATATATATATATATATATATATATATATACAGTATGCGTTATGAAAATGCGTTCTGGGTTTACACAGCATGACGAACGCGGGGATCCGAAACGTATTCGCGCCACAAGCGACGCAGCTGACAGCTCGGGCACAAATAAAGCTGACCAAGGCATCGTCACGGCTAATATTACATCTTATATAAGTCCCGCAGGCCGGGGTTAGAAGGTTTCCTGCGAAGGTCCGCGTATTCTGCGGTTCTAGTACTACCATTTACGTGCTGATAGTGTTTTTTTTTTTAGCAGTGTAAATATTGAATGGCTCTTAACTAGTCCTTTGATAAGAATACTGATCTTTGTGTGTGCGTATATAATAAAGGGACACTACAGTCAAATAAAAAGTCAAGCTAAAGTGATAGAGCAATGCTCTAGAACGTCTATAAGGCGTTAATATAACCGCGAACAGAGCTTTATTAATCGAGAAATTTAGGTAAATGCAGGAGATGATAAGAGACTCCCTAGGGACATTCCGGTACTTACCCGATGACGAAAACACTCCTAAAAGAATGTATATATCACTAGTACTCAACCACTCATATTAAAAAGATTGTTTCGTTGGATTATAAGACGGAAGAAAATGCTACTTGTCTACTTCTATTAGATTCTTAGAAAAAAAGTACCTTTTTGGCGTTACACTTGATAACGACGCGGGCGGCCAAAATGTTTCGTTTTCGCTCGACTCAGCGCCGCGCGCGCTTTCGAGTTTCGGAAGTTTCGTTATCGCGTAGTGCATCGCTGGTGTTGCTGGCTCGCTAAACTCGCACTTGAATTTGCTAGAAGCTTGAGAGTCGCGACGGCACGTCCAGACGGTGACCAGCTTCGTCGCCCGAAGTCGCATTGCTGGAGTCCTCGCTGCTTTCGCGCTCGGAAGAGCCGGTGTCGAGGCCGCCGTCGTAGTAGGCAACGACACCGGCAGCGCGAGCCCTCAGCAGCATGTCACGCTCATCGGAGGTTAAATCGCTGAAATCTAGCCAAGCATCGCGAGCTAATGTGTCATCGTCAGGGTCGTCAACTAGTTGGTCCATTGCGACCAGCGTCGACGATCACCACATTTACAGTTCGGCGCGCGCTTTACCTTTCGCTATAGTGGCCAGCCACCATACTTCCGCTTTCGCACTGCCGTCGGCTCTGTCTTGGCTGTGTTTTTAGCCGCGCGTTTGCGCTTTCCGCCAAAAAAAAAAGTCGTAGCGCCGTCTGCGGGCGCTGTTTTACTCACCGGCGGCACAACGTCACTATATGGCCATGACGTCACCACTCCTCGCTAGGGCGGGTGATTTGAATTGCGTTAGAGGTACGCGGACGCTTCAGACGCAATTTTCTCTTAAAATAATTCTTTTCTTGGCACGAAACAAGCGTTTCGAGGTTTCTGGTATGATATTTTAACAGTCCACGTTGAAATAATATTTGCCGTTAGTGTCCCTTTAATATTTTTTCACTGAATCGACTGATCGAATGGATGCTTATTGATCAAGATGGTCCGTTATCTCTAGTGATCATTTGCTGTGACAGGGTGATGTGATCGTGAAATGCTGTGGTCATTTGCTGCTGGTATGTGTGTGTGTCTCTCTATTAATGTATCGCTCTTGCGTCCCCTTCTCCGTGTAGAGTAACAAACCGAATTGTCTGACTGGTTGATTTCGCGGCCCTTCTCCCCCTTTTTTTTCTCTCTCTCTATCAACATACTGTCCATTGAGACAACCAAATATTTGCCGAAAAACACAATACTTTCTCTGATGACATTGCTGGTTAAAATTAATGCTAGTTGTGAGAGTGTTAGTGAATGTTGATGCGACATTGCTAGTCAATGTTATCAGCTCACCTCAATAACAAGGACAGACCACCACTACTAATATTGTCGTCAACGTGAGATGAGTCTTAACGATAGCTGGCTTCACAATTAATGCCTTGTCTTCATGACGGAGAACAAGTTTCAGGGGCAAATTATACCGTGGGCTAGCGCCCATGGTATAAGAGGCACGTATGCCGAGAGCTTCTCGTAGCAACACATCCCGGTAGGCTATTGCTTATCCCGCTTACCTAAAGCGGTCTACTCAAGAGCAATGCCTAAACACTTTAAACAGGTTACGTAGTCTTTCACAGCTCAATATTTATTGAATTTGCCGGGGAAACGTCGGCTATTATGAAAAAATGTCACAGTTTCGCCCTAAGGGCGAAGCAATGAATGCGATAGCAACACAGCAATGTCATACGAAGTAAGGTGAGCGGCTTTGGTAGCAATATGAATTGTAGTAAACATGAGCTGATTAAGTAAGCAGGTGGCTGCGGCGTAAGTAGACCGACATGAAGAGAGACTCGATGACCACGAGAAGGCGCGTGTGAAACGGTGGTGTTGATGAGAAGCGCTTCCCGTGGGCAGCGCGTGCGAAGGGACACACCTGTAGCTCTGCACTGCCGATCCGGGCAGCATTGCATGTGTAGCGTGCGTTGGAAAATGTGGCCCGACTATTACTAACTGAATGAACAAGCGTGGTGTGAGCGCGCACAAACAAACGTGAATAGATCACACTGAATGACTGCAGACAACGACTGTCAAAACGCTGGCAGCAAGCGCATATATACTCCGCAGCGGCGAAGGTACGTGCGGTCTATCGCTTCAACGGAAACTGAGCGGCGAATGCACGGCGCATAAAGGTCAGAGCCGTGGGGAGATAAGAGACCGTGCGGGCGAGACGAGCGCGGTTGTTGGCAGAGGAGAAGTGCGCCCCCCCCCCCCCCCCCCCCCCCCCGCTGGCTTCCGGCTTCCTTGCTTGCGCCTGGGAGATTGAGTGCGTTCGCTCTCCGTGATAGCGCGCGTCCCCGCACGCTTCCTCTCGGGCATACGGCGCGCGGCGAAGATTTTATCTATAGGGAACCTCACGGCGACGCCGACGGCTACGGCAGAAATCCGGTTGAAGTGTCCATATAATTGCTATCGCAATAATAAAAATGAATGCCAAGCACCGCTGTATGAAATTTTGCTCTGCCGGAACAGCAGCGCAGCAACGCCAATGTGACGTCATGAACTTCAAAGCATTTCTTGGGTTCAGGCCCGTGTAGGCGCAGGAAGAGGAACTTCCAACGTTCAGTCTCCCGTTTCCTCATATTTCAGTTTTGTCCTGGTTTACAGTTGAGCATGATACCTAACCTGGGCGGGTGTTATCAACATATGTGACGTCATGAAAAGCTGCTACCGGGAACCCCAGAGTAGTGTCACCACCCAGATTTTGCTCTTGCGTTTTTTATGGCCTCCCTTACCGAGCAGCCTCTCAGTATGGGAGTGGCTGTTTTGTTGGTGCGGAAGCGGAACTTATTAACGTGGCCTGACCTAATATTAATCTCGTGTCTCTTTTGAGCATGCCTGCACTGAGCAATGTCCTGCTTGAACATCCGTGGCCCCACGCAGTGGCACCAACGTTCTTAATATTATTTCACTTATAACTTTAACTAGAAAACTTTTGCAAAACATTTACCCTGATTTCAGTGGAATGGCGTCCCACATAAAATGTATTCGAACTTCTTGCTTCAGCAAATCACATATCAATAAATATCCGAAACTATGCACCTGTGAAATAGTCACCGTTACCAATGCAGTGTTCTGCATGTCTGTACCTGCTACCTGGAACGCTCTACACACCTGTAACTGGAACCATTATTATGTGAAACGATGCGACACATACTTAAATATTGTTCTGGTAATGGGTATGTGAAATAATATTCCAGGGAATAAATTACTTGCAAAGTAATCATTGCTACCCGTACGGGTAGCAGTGATATTACTTTGGAGGAACATTGTTCCAGATTTTTATTGGCAGGTGAACTTAAGAAAGAAAAAGTTCAAATACACGGCGCGCCATTCCTTGTATTTCGTAACTTTTTCTGCAACATTGCCCCAATTAGGTACACATAAAATATTTCCATAAAAATTATCAACATATAGTGAAACAAAATTAAGAATGACGAGAGGCTATATTACTAAAGAAAACGAAAAAAAAAGAAGACTCCCTCCTATGTACCGAAAAAGTATCGTCTGCGACCCAAACAATATCGTCTGCTCAATGATCCCGCGAGCGCTAGCTCGCCAAACCCTTCGATGAGTTCTCCCTCGAAAGCAATCTTCATCTGCTACAGGCGTGCGATGATATAAGAAGAGGGCACGACCATAGCTCGCCACGTGGCGGCATGCAGAATCGAAGGTTCAGCGATATTGCAGGGACGGGTCGATAATCCATTGATGGGCAGACGACCGCACACGCCGCGCGCTCCCTTGCAGCAATATACGCCACGCATAAGGCTTAGCGGTTGGCAGCCCAAAAAAATATCCACTACATCCTGCGGCTCTCCTTCTTTAGGCGCAGCCAGTCATCATCCTGGACGCGTCGGAAACAAAACTCGTTCCAACAACTCGGACTCGGGGGAGCGTATACACTGAAGCCGACTGTATACGCGCCGGTTGCTGCATGGCACAGACCAGCGCGCAACTCCTGCTGATGTAGTTTTCGCGAATACGGAACGAAAAGAATGAAGCCCTGATTGCGCTGACTTCCCCTTCGTCTGCAGCTGCTTCCATTCGCGATGTCTTTTGTCCTACGTTGTTTCTTTTACATCACCCTCGCAAGAAAGAGCTGTACTCCAAATGCAACGTGTTCTCGCAAATTTAAGTTCTCCTGCAATCTTATACTCTCCTATAGTTCACCAAATAGCTTCAGCGGCCGTCGCATCAAAAGCACGCCGTCGCTAAATATAAAATCTAATTCGTTCGTGCTGTAAGTCAAACGCCGAACTTAAGACCCAACTAAGGACCCATGGTGCAATTTTAACAGGTGACAGTTATACGAAATTTAAACTTCAGAAGATATGTATCGTACGTTAGCGTACACCATCCCGTCTTCGCTGCCGTGGGCGCAACAGCAGAGCGCTAATTTTTTCTAGATCCAGTCAAAATAATCACACAAACTTGCAACTGGTGTCATAATCCACCGTAACGCTGAAATGCATTTACATATTATTTCATATACGTCCTCCGCGACAATTCCTTAACGCTGAGCTTTGTTTCTCTCTTGCCTCCGCTTTGCATGGACGCCTGTATGGTCAAGTAGGCTGGGCTAATTCAGACCCAGTGGAATCACTGATGGCCAAATCTTAACTACAGTTCTATCGAAGTTGGCGACCTAATAGTAACGGTACTTATTTCCATCAGCCCGAAAGAGGCGAGTAGAACAAACAGCAACCTTCTTGAATGGTTTACGGATACCAACACTTCGCTACAACCAATACTGGGTGGACCCATCCTGAAATCGGTGCATGATATCTCTCCTCGAGAGGGCTTTAAAGGGGCACTTCACCAGTGTTCTAACTCACAACACTCCTATACCGAAATACCTGCTCTTGCTATGAGGAGGGACTTGGTAAACCAGAATAGATGCAAAAACGGAAGAAACGTGACGATGCCGCCTTGAAGTGCCCGCCCCAGAACGCTTTGACGCCAAGGATTTTGACGGCGTCTACTCGGTTTCAGTTCATGTCTATCTCAAAAAATGGACTTAGTTGCATTCTAAAGAGCAAATGACGGTATACCAACTATAAATACACTTTGTTGAGCGACAACGGCATATACACTCAAAATAGATCCAAATACGTGGCGTCATATACTGACGCACCGGCCCTAAGGTTGTGGCTCGAAATTTATAAAACGGAATTTTTTAGATAGAATAAACAGAATGCTTACCAAAATCGTGCTGTCGAAGAAGTTCACGTTCCGGCTTCTAATTGGAAGCCTTGTTCGCTGAACTAAAATGCCCGAACAACAAGCCTAAGTTGGTTTTACTAATCTCTTCAGACATCTCGCGCATGCAGCATTTAAAATTTTTGTTTGCATGCAACATTCATTAGTTCTAATATGTATCTACTTCCCGGCCAGACGAGGTGTCATTCAGTTATTAACGTCATAGCATTACGAATTCTCAACAGATACCTCATAGCATTAACAGCTGGAGCTAACGATAATGGCAGGATTTTCCGTGAAAGCCTTCTGCTGTTGCAGTAAATAATTTCAGAGCTGGAGGAACCGGTGAAGCCTGCTAATATTCTCTGTCTTTCTTTCCTTCTTTCTTTCTTTTTTTTGAACTCTTTACAGTACTGAATGCTGTAATAAGCATAAGGCGCGTATTAACAATAATTCCGAACAAACGGCTTGTATTCGTTATCATGTTTGTTTTTTCTCGGTCCTTTCGTCTCGATTTCAGTAGAGCGTATGCTTCCCTATCTGCATTTACTTTCCCTGCGCCCTTGGGCGTAGTGTGTTATTTTCCTACAAGCACGTTTACATGCACAGCTGGTGGATGCAAGCAGCAACCACAGTGACTTTCTTATCAACGAGCAACATCTGGACAATAAACTGAGCATGAACACGCGATTTTTCCACAGATATTGAAACTCCTGCAGAAATGAACCGAGCTGACAGATCCGCTAGCGCAGTTTTACTTTTCGTATTTTCGTACGTCTCGTATACCAAGCAAAACATGCGTGCCTAAACATTGCCCCGAGCATAAAAGGGTTCGATCGCAAAGCCGCCCATGTTCAATTTCAAAGTATGCTGCGTTTCTTGTATAGATTGAGATGAAACAAACAACTGTCTGTTCCTACCCAAAGTGCCTCGTGAAAACTGCAGTCGCTGCACGTCTGGCCGGGCGGCCACACGGTCGGTGCAATCACCGAATCGACAACACTTGCAGCGAAAGAAGCAATCGGACAGATTGCCTTAAAGAGTGGCCACCTGCAGGGTTGCCTGGTAGTTCTTGTGTGTAAGACTTTGGATGGGTACCACGTCAAATGTATTGTTGAGTAAAACTAACGGTGTAAGTCATAAGTTGATACCTGATCTACCTGATCAGGCATCTGATGTACTAAAGAATTTTGAGCTGGTGGAAAATTGCTATTGTGATCGGGATGATAAGGGAGAGACTGTCGCGGACATCGAAATTTGTCAGATAGGGAGAGAGACACATTTTCTATGGTGGATATGTCGGTGCAACATATGCGTGTTTTTCATATGACTCTAGGTAAAGTTTCCGGACAGATTATTGCTGATTCGAACCATGCGCTTGCGTCGACAGATGAGAGTCGAGGGACGGACCTTTGTGGGACCTACGCTTTCGGGACAACGAAGTGCTGGCCGCAATATTATGTGGTAGTAACTTTCTCTCCCATACTTGACTCAATTCCTTGAGGTGTTTGTTATTTCTCGATGTAGGGCGTTTGCTCACTTTTAAAATGCAGTTTCATACTGTCCGTGGCCCCACAGTGTTTTTCCTACTTCGAACAATTTTTCTAAAAACGCGAACAAAAAGTCACTGCAACTACGTCACTACAGACTAACTATCTGCCGTGGCTGACGTCATATACAAGAAAAACCAAAGCAATCAATTCACAAATTAAACTGATTAGAATAAGAACCTTCTCAATTGCAAGCTCTACGGCACATGTTTATATTTCAAAGTTGAATAGAATTCTGATAGAAGTCTAATTTCGTGTTTCAACATTTCAAAACGTCGATGTACACCGAAATAATAGGCTTAAAATTAGTCGTTGAATTTACCTTACTATGTACGCAGTAGAGCGAAGCGCAGCGCATGGTGCAACCTTCATGGGACGTAGCAGCGCACCTGACCGGGGAACACGCGTTCCCCCCCGTCATGTGCCCTGCATCGTAAGGTATTTTGTCCCGACGCGGATTTGGGGTCCTTTGTGAAACCTATTTCGGTCGTGACCAAACAGCGGTAAAACAAGGGGTGTCTCTGAAGACAATGTTTCTGCAAGCGGACTTGTCTTCCAGTGACGACCTCAATGCCCTGGCGAAGAAAATTCCCCGTGTGCAAAATGTCGGCTCCAGAGATATTGGTTGTTCAACTGCTGCAGTTTGATCACTTCGTCCCCACCTTCATCCGCATCTCGATCTTGTGGAAAGTGGTGGCACATAAAACTGTAAATGAGTAACACACACCAAAACACCGCAAGAAACACACTAAAAACATCGCAGAAACATAGTAAAAACAGTAATGCAGTTATACTGGTCGGCACTATTCTCAGCGTGCATCAGCGTCAAGTACGCGTACATCAGCGTATGGCACTTCAGCGATCGTGTTGTGCGCTTATTTTAAATAAAGCGTTTGTGCAGGAGAGGTTGGCACCATGGGTGATGCCCGCTGATCCCCCCATTTTAGGCAAAGAGTACTGCACGTATTTCTTCGGCCCTTGACTTAGCGCTGAAGTTTGTTTGTAACCATACATGACATCCAACTAGCTCAATGTGCAGTCTTAAATAACTTTGGACGGGCATTCGTTCAGATTAATCTTATTGCTTATTTAGGAGGGAAAACTTTCATAATTACAGGTGAAAGTAAACGCATCTTTTCGTTTTCTTAATTCCGCGCGGGAACCTCATCGCCACTGCTTAAGTGTGGCGTAATTAATTTCTTGGTGTTTTATGGTATTTGGGCTTCTTTGGGCACAGGAACGTTCTCCACACTTTCTAGGTTGAGCCTTTTGTTCACTTACGATGTAATGTAACCACCGTATACCTCAGACACAAATTAACTATAAACGAGCCGAGGTTGTCAAAACCTATGACGTCAAAGCGAGCTGGTGCGGTAGCTTTCGAGCGGCGTTGCTACTCATTTCCTTATTCTTACATTTTTTTTTCCTGTGCCAAGTTTCCTTACATGGTAAGAGCGGCTAATTTGTCATTTCAAAAGCTGACTTTAGATACAGTTCGATTTTATCGTTCAGCATTAGAATCCCCTTAATACGCACTAATATTATCGGGACGCACTTCCATTCTGGTAAGGAAACCTGTAAGCCCTTAACTGCTGCGTGCTTCATTCAGGTAGCTTAAGAAGTGATACGTTGGTGGCCACATTACAAACTTAAAATTTCCGAAACAAATAGAAAGCGCTGGGTGCCGGAGAATAACATCTAAAACTGTCCACGTCTCTTGCCTGACATCCACCGTGTATACCCCAAGTCCACAACCCTCGCGAAAGTTTCGCACGCATTGGAGATTGCTGTGATGCATAATTCCATTTACTTTTTCCTACTGCTTGCCTACGATGGTCTCGTAATTTGTGAGTAAAAAAAAAGCACCCAGGAAAGAACTTATCCCAATGTAGTTTTAACGTTCAGAATAAGCAGTTCTATCTCATTTTCTTTTTGCTTGGACTACGACATCATTGAGTTTCATGGAGCAGTGAAGTGGAACGATGCAAGACGGGCAAGTTGAAAAGGGGTGGTGCCGGGCACGTTTCATTTCATACCGTTCACGCACCAGCAAACTTCGGCGTATTAGCTCGAATGCATCCCCGAAATAGGGTAATATAGGAGTTTCCTAAGTCGATCTAAATAACCTGATAAAGGCCGCTACATTACGTAGATAAACAAACTGCAACTGGAAGGGAATTAAAAAAAAACAGGAACTAGACTTTTCTTATAACCTTTAGCTCTTGTACCTTGAATCTTTTGAACACCTTCTTCTGATCTAGGCTTTGTGTAATTTTTTTTCTCTCTGTCTCTTTTCACCCCCTTCCAATCGCCGCCAGGAACGCAGGAGCGGTTCAGGCCGAATATGTTTCGTGATAAGTGAGTTATGGGGCGTAACTCGCCTTCAAATTTGATGGGATCTCCACTCTACCGGAGTGAAATATTCGCAATTCCCTAGTTCAATGATTGCTCTTTTTATTTCTTGCCCAGCTTTCTAGTTTCATCCGCTCTTTGCCGCGGATATGCTTCTGTGCACGGAACACTTCGCAATCGCTCCGATGCGAACGGTTTACTTTTCTTTCGTGTTTAGGGCGGTATATATGCTACTTCGTATTATGTTTATCTCACCCCTAGGAAGACCTTCGTCGAAAGACCCCTCACCTCTACCCTCTCCACCTAATACCTTTGTTGAATGCACTCTGCTTGCTTCTCCGTTTATTTCCACCCTCCATGTTTTTTTTTTTCCCTCGTCGATCACAAGCAGCAAAGCGAAAGTCGTTTTTCCGCTGGTGAACGGGACTCGCATAGTTGTGTCGTCTTGGCCTCGCCTCTGACAGGCTTCGTTATGAAGCAGCCGCTGTATGAAGAGCGATGGCCGGAGTCTGTCGAGCGTAGCTAGTATATACGACGAAGTCACGCCTCCGTCAGATCGTCGTCGGTAAGCCAGCGCATAAGCAGAAAATGAAAGAAGCCTTGCGATTGAGTGCGCGAGCTGCCACAGTTTCGATCGCGGAAACCGTGCAGTGCTCCGAGACCTCCAGCCTTTCCGTCAGCCGGCCTTCTGTGAGAGCGAACGTAGCTGTGCATCGGAGCATGTCTCCGAGCCAGGCAAGCAAAGTCTCCGAGCCATGCGGCAAGAAAAACTGAAGTAAAAGTTAAGCAGTTCCTTCAGAGGTTTCACTTTGACTCTTAATTTGTCAGTGTGATCAGTGACTCGAGTAAAGAGCAACTGAGGCAGTGGTCACGCAAAGTCGGTCAGCTGTTCACTCAGTCACTTAGGCCGTAACTCACCCGCTCGGTTTGTTTGTCGGTTTCTCACACATTCGGTCAGTAAGTTGGCGAATCAGTCGCCCGGTTTGTAGTTCTCTCAGTGGGGGCAGTCACTGAGTGGATAAGAGGAATACTAATTAATCGGTTAACCGATATATCAATAAGCAGATTTATTACTAGAACATTTGGCTGATAGCATTAGACATGAGCGTTAGTTAGCACACTGAACGTAAGCCAAAATTTACCCTCATCAAACACAAAGTTGTACATTGCCAGAAGATCAGACAGCAAAAGATGATGCAAAATGCGTGGCTTAGCGCAGAATTACTTTAGAATAAGCGTAGGTGTCAGAAGATATTTTGGGTGCTTGTTAAGGAAACCCAGGTGGTCAAAATTACCCGGAGTCCCTCACTTCGGTGTGCCTCATAATTAACTCGTGTTTTTGGCACGTAAAAACGCTGAATTTTATTATTTAGGAAGATATTTCAGGAACATGTAAGCATGCCACTGCAAACTGCACGACTCGCTCGACGAGAGTCGAACGATTGTGGTGTCGACTTTGTTGACTATATAGTTCAACGAATTGTGGGGCACCCATGGTATATTGCTACGTCATCGCCTGCAAAACTTGGCCATTTGGTATACAGCGAAATAAACATATAATGCAAAGAGCGATGGGCTATGCAAGAACAATGGCTTGCTCTAAATTAAATTCTGGTGTTTTACATGCCAAAATCAATCTGATTATGAAGCAGGCCGTAGTGGGGTCTCCGGATTAACTTTGACTTTTCTTCGTCCTTTTTTTTTTTTTTCATGTGTGCGCAGTCATTTTGTCGCTCTCACTTTCCGCCTCATCAGTGCAATACAAACTAGCCGAATCATGAACGATATGCGAAATTCCACAAGCAGGCCTTCCCACTCGTGTTACTTACTCTTACCAAGGTGGCTGCTTTCCCTTTATTGGCACCGCTAAATGTGAGACGCGTTTTTTTTTCGAATTCCTGGATGGTACTGGGACACAAGGTGGCAGGACTGATGTCAACTCCCAGTACGTTGATACCTTATTTACGATTGTAGTCCCAGGCCCGCCATCTTAGTTAGGCCAGGCATGGTGTGTGGGAAGTGTGCACTTGCAGAATTTAGCATATTCCCTATTAGTTATGCTACAGTAACTTTGGTCATCTGAGACGTTTTGTCGTGCAACAAAATTTAAGTAGACGAGGCCTTTCGCGTTTCTCTCCCATCGAAATGCGGCCGCCGCCGCCGCAGGGATCGCACCCAGGACCTCGATCTCAGCTGCGCAACGTCATAGCCACTGAGCCGTCGCGGCGGACATCGATGACTTGCACTGCTACCTGCGAGCTAATTGGCTAAATTCCCTAATAAGCTTATTGTTATTATACCCTTTGCCCACATGCGGGCGTATGTACGTGCGAACACAAACATAGAAGAAACATTTTATTCGTAATTACAAAATACGTAAATGGCCTATTTACCATGTAGGCCTTTAGCGGTCAGTGGCTAAATAATGGCCTGATGTTAGGCAAGGTATTGTGAGGGGATCATGGGTAAAGCAATGGATACGCACAGTTCAATGAAGCGTAACCGTCTCTCTCACAAGCAAACATAGACGAAGCAGCCTGTGTACAGCAACGCGGGAAAACGTTGCTGTTGTTCATATAGACGCGTAAGGAAGACAACGTCACTTCATTTGTTTCGTTTTCATTTTGCCGTCCATGCCATTTGCGCCGCTGTACCATTCCGAACGTTGAACCCAACAAGCCCAATAGTCCATCTTGGTCAGCCGATATAAGTATAAACGGAGCTCTCGCCTCGAGCACAAGGAATCTTTTGACACCGGTGGACGCCCAGTAGAGCTTCTAGTAACGCTGCACCATATTATCAACACCCGCGTGCAGATGCCTTTTTCTTTGCCATGGACCGCGTTATGGCGCCGTGTATAGCACTGCCGAAAACTGCCCCCATCTCCGTTGCTGGGCATGTCCCAAAAAAGTAGACCCCCCCCCCCCCCCTTCCTTTCTTTATAGTTGTAGCACCTCCAGCTTTTCGGTATTGCTTCGGGATGGACCTCGTCGGCGTTCGATTACCCCCCTGACTGCCCTCTAGCTGCGCCCCCCCCCCCCCTCCCCGGCACTGGCAACCGTTTTCTGCATCAGAGCGTGCGTGTGTGCGTGTGCAAAAGATGGGCCCTATACGGATGGCCACTGGAGTGACTTGAATGTCGCAAGCGGCAAGCTGGAGGCTATTGCGAGGCAGGGGGTCTCGTTGGCGCCTGTCGGCGTAAATATTCATATCGCTGTTGCCTGCGTTCTCCTATTCAGTTTTTCTTTCTTTCTGCTTCTCACTGTTCCTTCGTTGTTGTTATTGTCCCGTTGCTAAGATATCTCTCTTTCTGTCTCTCTCTCGCCATTATATTTATTTATGTGTTCTCTGTGCTTTGCTCGGCGATCTAGATTTTTTTTTCTTTATCCTTTTCACGACTGCTTTACGTCGAACCTGTGGATAGCGTGCGCATCCTCGTTCTTATGAAAATAAATCGAAGTGGCTGCAGCTCGCTTGCAACCGTTTCAGGCTCGAAGCGATCGAGTCGGTTTATCCTGATCGTTGGTTTCAATATTTATTGGGACGGTGGTGGAGAATTTGGAACTGGGTACGCTGTGTCCCGCTCGTGCATACCGTCGTGGTCGTTGTGCCGTCCTCGTCGGGTTACCTTCTCACTCTCAGCTTCACCATCTCGCAATATGGTGAAGAATAAAGACACTGACCACCGGGATTCGAACACGTGCTCTTGTAGCTATGTGCGGTGTGAAGGAGGACGCGAGGGCTACTGAGCTAGTCCAATTCCTCTTTTAAATTCTATTACACTTAAGCTAAACCAAAGCGCTTCATAAAAAAACTTGAACATATCATAAATCAATGATCCAACGAATATAAACACAAATAAAAGAAGCAAAACCAGTCAAGAGTGTCGTAACAGCGCTCGTATATCACTCGTACGTAAATTATCAGTTCCTGGAGGATGTTCTTGGTTGCTTGAGGTGGTTCGGCGTTTCTATTTGTCGTTCTTGAGTTGCGTTACCTTGAGACTATGCAACCAACATTTCTTATTTGATTAGCGTTAGGAGTGTGAAAGGGAAAATAAGCGGATTGCGCAAATTGGCATTTGCGAAAAAATTTGCCACTCAAGCACTCCGTACGGATGGTTAGCCAGCGAAGCTGGAACGTGCGGCCCCGGTGTATATCACTGCATGAATCTTGACGCTTCATTACAGTCTTTCTCATTCATTGGTTATGTCTTTGTGTTTCTTAATGAGCTTCCGCACACGTTCGGCTGCGGTGGAGAGAACGACGTCACTGATGGTATGCCCGTAGTCCGCCGTTGTCGCTTTGCCGTTTACAATTCTTGAAAATTAAATTGCTTCAACAGTAAATCTGTCCGTCACGTACGACAACGAATGGCTCATAACCCCTCAAACGCTGCCTCCCCATTACGACGACGGAAGAGAAGTGAAATTCTACTCTGGAATAATGAGGGGCAACGGAGCCAGCTGTGGAAGAAGGCGACGACGCTCGAACCATTGCTGATGATGATAGTTTGTGCGCACATCGGACGGACGGATTTTGGTTTCGCCTGCCATATACAGCTTCTCTGTAAAAAGTGTATGTGCGTGAAGTTCCATTTCAAGAGCAGAGAGCCATGAGCTCCCCGCTCCAACGTGGGATTAGCCAACAGCTAGCCAGTGGTCCTCAATGGCTGGCTCCTCAGGACCTCAATAAAGTTCCTTCTCTGTCTGTCTGTCTCTGTGAAGTGTTGAAACCGTTCTAGGTAGAGGTACAGAGGGATGGCAAAGAATTATATATATATATATATATATATTAGTCCCTTTCTATACGATCTGCAATTTTGTTCTCTGCAACAAAGAATCAACCAGGCTGAGCAGTTTCCAACTTCACTTCTTAGCAGTTCATGCGGGGCTTTTGTGCGTTACGCGAAGTTTGAGAGTGGCAGCATCTGTGCACGTATCTCGGAAGCCACAGCACTGGCAGTACTGCAGTGGACAACGTCGACGTTTTGCACATCGTAAAGTATCTGTTTATGAGTCCGCTGGCATTCGCAACAGAGACGTCAACAGCCGCAGGATTCACAAAAATGTTTTAACTATCTTTTCTTTTAAGCTTGAATGGTACGTAAAAAAAAAAAAAGTTCGGCAGAACCCATCTCACGATGAATGTCGGCTTTCATGTGATCAACATGGAAACAATGTTGCGACACACGGTATTTCCAACGCCGAAACGTGTATGCAGCCTCCTCTCTCACGCTAACCACTGCACGCACTGCGCAAACTATCAACGCCGCCGTAAGGACTGCGCGTGGCGTGGGTTCAATTGCACCTAGCTAGCTGAGCATCGCAGAAATTCATTGGATATTTTTTGTCATTGCAGAGCAATACACATACAGTCGCACCTACCTAGTTGCCCAAGTTGGCGTCAAGGAGGTTCATTGAACGGTGGCGCATAGGTACACAGTGCCACATACTGAGAGATCCACCCTGGTCTGATGGTTGGTTTCGATACCTAGCTGTTCCCTCAGCACAATAGTCCAATGCCTATTCATTCGACCATGTATGGACTATCCGTGACCCAGCTTGGCGGGAAAACGGTTACAGAGGCATAAACGGATGATAGACAATTAGCCCCGTAAAGTGCCTGAAGTGCCCAAAGAATGCTAAACGCATTAAACGTTGTAGGGCGATTGAACGTCTTGTTAAGTCGATGGAAAGCAATGTCTTCCAGGGCGAGTTGGGGGTCATCAGTTATCACCATTCTGCATCGTAATAGGAATCGCCGTCATCGTAACCGCATTCATAGCCGGTGAAAGCGGTCACCGCAAAAAGGCAAGCAAGTACGAGTGTTGCCTTTAGCACGGCTTTTAAGATAAATTAGTGGTGATAGTCATCCTAATCATAATCGTCAGTTTTGTCGCACATTATAGTGCACTACCTTAGGGATCGGTCTACGAAAGAGGCTATAAAGAGAGTTTAGAAACACATATCCGATACGGAAAAGCTTGCAAAAGCACACAGATGGTCAAAAAATTTAGAACCTCCCGATGCCTCGATTGTATCTGCCAGATGTGCGGAGACGAGAAGCTTGCCTTCTGGCGAAAAGAGTACTTTCATTCGCTTCAATTATCTTTCGGCCTCCTTCAGGATCTCCAAGCAGAAAAAGTTGCCTTCACGCGTGTTTTCTTCGAACACATTTTTTTTCTCTTCTTTTTTTGTCACGGTAACTGCAGAGTCAGGGGTTCTCGAGTTTGTAGAGTAGGCACACGTTATTGTTGTGCAGGGTTGGATATGCCAGCAACATGGGTTCGGTCACATCTTGGACGTCTCTCATTACAAAGTTTGTGCGAATGCTCGAAACTTTCGAATGACGTAGTCAACATGTAGAGAAGCTACTATTCCAGTCGTCACTATTAATAAGAACTAGTATTTTAGAATAATTTTCGAGCACTTCAAACTACCAACTGTGCGATAAATTTAATACCTGCGGCCATAGTAGAGACGAAATGCGAAAGATACGTAGTCAGCCCACTATATGTCACTCATTGAGCCAGATCTTCTAGGTCGAACTGCTACCATTTGCACTTACCAAGGAGTCCTCCGTATGCCAATATACGGCTTGTTTGTTCCGAGAGGGACCCCTGAACACCGCAAAGCTGCATATGACAGCTTTCATATCTACCTCATAAGGAGCGAAACGATTACCCTAATCTAGGCACCTCACCGGAAAAACCGCTGGGGTTGCCTTTTAATACAGGTACATTTTTTAAATTTAATAAACGTCTTTCTTTCTCTCTCTCTGTTTGAGTTTTAATACTCATAGCTTCATGACAGAAATTTGCTAAAGTTGCGAATATACTAGGATGTATAAAGAACGTTGGTGAGAATGGCTTTTTAGTGTTCGAAAACTATACCTAAAGTATTCGACATTCAATTTCATGCAATTCCCTGCTGCGATTATTTCATTCGTATGCAATTCCTCCCTCTTTAAGTGAAGGTTTCTACGGCTCTTCCTCGGGGCTTGACATGCGTCGTTTCCTACAAGTGATATACGTACGTATTTAATTATATATATATATATATATATATATATATATATATATTAAGGGGTTTATTCGGGTCGTATCGCAGCAGCGACAAACGGAGCACCAGCAGGTAGGGCGTAGCCAGGGAGCGAACTGGGTACGAGCCACACGATGGCGACGGCTTCGATCTCCTTCACAATATATATATATATATATATATATAGCGGTATGTGGAGCAACCGTCGTGATCATCGTTACGTCATTGTTGTCGTCATCGTTATACCGTAGTGGTCGTTCCATAGTCGTCATTGCAGCGTCGTCACGCTGCCGTATACTTATGCTGTCGTTGTTCTCATTCCGTCGTTGTCATACATGGGACCTGCAAATTCGACCACTACCCTTGGGTCCTCGTAAATATTGCATAAAGGTGATATTAGAGTTGTGAAGTAACGCGGCATTACATGTTCCATATGGCTACAGTATCACAATTGTACTCATCTCCCTTGGTTGCATGGCATTTAATTAACCACTTCGCTAAAGCTTAGTTTCAGAAGGACTCCAGCAGTTCCTTACGGCCTGCATAGTTTGTTTTTCGTTGCTTCATGCTTTTCTTTCTATATATTTTATCCCTCAGTTTATTATACGTCAATAAAATTTGTTGCTGCACGAGTAGATTGAAGACGAATGGTGGCATAATACAGTATACGAGAAAACTAAGAGTTAATAAGAAATGAGAAGTGAAAAACGGAATCTCGCTCGGTTCCCTTCTATTTTTCTTCTTCTGAAGTATGTTTCCTTGTCGTGCTAATATGCGGCCCGTACACAGTATTATACGTCGTTTGCGTGAGAAAAAAAAGAATAGAACCAGAAAGTGCCCACGGTTCACCCTCGAACAAATATCCTATCGCGGCCAACATTCCTAAAATTACAGAATTCAGATTCATTCATCCTTCTTTTTAACTTGCGCGCAAACTTCTCAATTTGCCTTTTCTGCATGGCAAACGCCAGCATCTATTATAACTTTCCATAATATACTGTATGGTAATGATAACTGCACCATCTTGTTGGCGGACGCAAACAGTGAGATGCGGGTGACTGGGTTTCGAAATTAAAAAAAAAAAGTAGCTTCCAGCTGAACGCCGCGACTGGCATACCGAATACGGATGAAAGAATAAAAAAAATAAAAAAGAACGTTAGTTAGAAGCTTGAACGCGCCGAACCACTTCTGTAAGTATGCAAATAAGCTCCGCGACGCGTGCATTTCCAGCTCAGGTTAAAAGATTCGGAACACTCCTTTCAGGGACCACCCCAAACAATGAGAAGGACCTTCATCTGGAAATTTCTTAATGCATGCTGGTGGGAACGCGGTAATGCCAGCGAAGCGTAGATAGGAGCGTGCCTTGATTATCTTTGGTCACTCCGCCAGGTGCATTTTATTCGCTCTGCATGAACGATAAGTAACTTGCTGTTTTTGCTTGATCGCTTAGTTATAACTTTACTCATTTAGTTTTCGCTTTCCTTTGTCTTCTTAAGCAAGGCGAACAGGCGACTCTGTAGTACGCTCACCCTGTGCCAAATTTTGTTGTCGCTTAAAGTTTTTTTTTCCTTTGCGTGTGTGTCTGTGCCGAATAAGCGTCAAAGCGCGCTGCGTTTTTAATTAGAAGTGGTTACCATGATGTTGTCGCCCGTTTGAAATACAAGCCACTCCTCTTTGCTGGATAAGAAGACCACTGTTAAACAATACGAACAGCAAATAAACATATAAAAATAACTTATAAAATCCGAAATATTTTATAGTATTCAAAGGCAGTGCCACAATGTTTGAAGTCGGATCATGGTGTCCGAGAATACTGAGTTACATGAGAAAATTTTCAGCTGAAGACAATGCATGCGCATGGTTTGGAAATGGCCCCCTATTCTTTCTGCGTTTTGTGCTAGCGTGTCGGTGTATCTATGCTTAGATAAAACAGTTCGGCAGGTGCTACTCTTGGGAAGGGGAAAGCCCGCTGTACAATTGGTAATACATGAAGTTATACAATTGCGGGTAGACTTCTTTGTAAGACATATTGGTAATGAATTAACTTATACGCAATAATTAAGCAATACGCAATATCTACGTAATTATTACAATTATAGATAATTAAGACATACGGTAATAATTACGTTATGCGCAAGGGGCAAGACTTGCGTCATGCATTGTAAGACCTTTGTTCCAGGGAAACATTGGACGTTTCACTTTAGAAACCAGACATTTCCACGTCCGTTTTTGCTAAACAGATCAACAGAATGTGTGTGATTTATGAATAAATATAGGGATCGTGGGGGTAGTCCATTACGTAGAACCGTTTCGATTTGCAACTCACCATGCTCGAAATGTGACCTTTGATTTGCTACCCGGCACTGTAGGTTAGTGGCTATGGCGTAGGGCTGCTGAACTCGAGGTCCAGGGTTCGAATGCAACCGCGGCAGCCGCATTTCGGTAGAGTGCGAAATGCAGAAATGCTCGCGTACTTATTTTTAGGTCCACGGTAAGGGACCCCATCATCATCATCATCATCATCATCATCAGCCTATGTTTATGTCCACTGCAGGACGAAGGCCTCTCCCTGCGATCTCCAATTGCCCCTGTCTTGCGCTAGCGTATTCCAACTTGCGCCTGCGAATTTCCTAACCTCATCATCCCACCTGACTTTCTACCGTCCTCGACTGCGCTTCCTTTCTCTTGTTATCCATTCTGTAACCCTAATGGTCCACCGGTTATCCATCCTACGCATTACATGGCCTGCCCAGCTCCATTTCTTCCGCTTAATGTCAACTAGAATATCGTCTACCCCCGTTTGTTCTCTGATCCACACCGCTCTCTTCCTGTCTCTTAACGTTACTCCTAAGATTTTTCGTTCCATCGCTCCTTGTGCGGTCCTTAACTTGTTCTCGAGCTTCTTTGTTAACCTCCAAGTTTCTGCCCCATATGTTAGCACCGGTAGAATGCAATGATTGTACACATTTCTTTTCAACGACAGTGGTAAGCTCCCAGTCAGGATTTGGCAATGCCTGCCGTATGTACTCCAACCCAATTTTATTCTTCTGTAAATTTCTTTCTCATGATCAGGGTCCTTGAGTAATTGACCTAGATAAACATATTCCTTTACAGACATCTAGAGGCTGACTGGCGATCCTGAATTCTTGTTCCCTTGCCAGGCTATTAAACATTATCTTTGTCTTCTGAATATTCATCTTCAACCCAATTCTTGCACTTTCTCGATGAAGGTCCTCAATCATTTGTTGTAATTCCTCTCCATTGTTGCTCGATGGGACAATGTCATCTGCAAACCGAAGGTTGCTGAGATATTCGCCGTCGATCCTCACTCCTAATCCTTCCCAGTCTAAGAGCTTGAATACTTCTTCTAAGCATGCAGTGAATAGCATTGGAGAGATTGTGTCTCCTTGCCTGACCCCTTTCTTGATAGGTATCTTTCTACTTTTCTTGTGGAGAACCAAGGTAGCTGTGGAATCCTTGTAGATATTTGCTAAGATATTCACGCATGCCTCCTCTACTCCTTGAATACGCAATGCCTCTATGACTGCTGGTATCTCTACTGAATCGAATGCCTTTTCATAATCTATGAAAGCCGTATAGAGATGTTGATTGTACTCCGCAGATTTCTCGATTACCTGATTGATGGCATGGATATGGTCCATCGTAGAATATCCCTTCCTGAAGCCAGCCTGTTCTCTTGGTTGACTGAAGTCAAGTGTTGTCCTGATTCTATTGGAAATTATCTTGGTGAATATTTTATACAATACTGAAAGCAAGCTAATGGGTCTGTAATTCTTCAATTCTTTACCGTCTCCCTTCTTATGGATAAGTATAACGTTGGCGTTCTTCCAGCTCTCTGGTACATTTGAAGTTGTGAGGCATCGCGTATAAAGGGCCGCAAGCTTTTCAAGCATGATATCTCCTCCATCTTTGATTCAATCTACTGTTATTCCATCTTCTCCAGGCGCTTTTCCCCTGGTCATGTCTTTCAAGGCCCTTCTAACTTCATCGCTAGTTATAGAAGGAGCTTCTGTATCTGGTTCATCACTATTTCGAATGAAAGTAGCTTGGCTGTTTTGGCTACTGTACAGGTCAGTATAGAATTCTTCTGCTGCTTTTACTATGTCATCGAAATTGCTGATGATATTACCATGCTTATCTTTCAGTGCATACATCTTGTCTTGTCCTATGCCTAGTTTTCTTCTTACTGATTTCTTGCTGCGTCCATATTTTACGGCTTCCTCAATTTTTCCCACGTTATAATTTCGAATATCCCTTACTTTCTTCTTGTTGATCAGTTTTGACAGTTCAGCGAATTCTATCTGATCTCTTGAGTTGGACACTTTCATGTTTTGTCGTTTCTTTATTAGGTCCTTTGTTTCTTGGGAGAGCTTCCCTACAGGTTGCTTTGGTGCCTTACCTCCCACTTCAAGTGCTGCTTCTGACATCAGCCTAGTTACGGTTTCATTCATTAGCTCTATGTTATCTTCATCTTCCTGTTCTAAAGCTGCATATTTGTTTGCGAGCACCAGCCTGAATTGGTCTGCTTTCACCCTTACTGCGTCTAGGTTGGCCTGTTTCCTCTTGACTAATTTCACTCTTTCTCTCTTCAAATTGAGAGAAATCCTAGACCTCACTAACCTATGGTCACTGCACTTTACCTTACCTAACACTTCTACATTCTGCACTATGCTTGGATCGGCAGAGAGTATGAAATCTATTTCATTCCTTGTTTCCCCATTAGGGCTTTTTCAGGTCCACTTCCTGTTGGTGCGCTTCCTGAAGAATGTATGCAGTATTCGGAGCCTATTCCTTTCCGCGAATTCCACCAACATCTCTCCTCTTGCATTCCTAGAATCGATGCCGTAGTTTCCAATTGCTTGCTCGCCAACCTGCTTTTTGCCACTTTTGCATTGAAGTCGCCCATGACTACAGTATACTGAGTTTGCACCTTTCTCATTGCTAATTCCACATCTTCATAAAACTGTTCTATCTCTTCATCATCGTGACTGGAAGTTGGGGCGTAGGCTTGTACTACCTTCATTTTGTACCTCCTATTCAGCTTTATTATGACGACTGCTACCCTCTCACTAATGCTGTAAAATTCATCAATGTTGCCCGCTATGTTGTTATGGACTAGAAATCCTACCCCGGATTCTCTCTTATCTGGAAGACCTCTGTAGCAGACGATGTGGCCGTTAGTCAGCACTGTGTAAGCTTCACCAGTTCTTCTAACCTCACTAAGGCCAATAATATCCCAGGCAATGCCTGATAATTCATCAAATAGTCCTGCTAAGCTAGCCTCACTCGAGAGGGTGCGCGTGTTGAACGTTGCCAGGTTCAGTTTTCATTGGCGGCCTGTCCGGACCCAGAGATTTTTAGCACCCTCTGCCACGTCGCAGGTCTGACCGCCACCGCCGCCAGGGGACCCCAAGGTGGTCCAAATTATTCCACCCTCCCCATTGTGGGGTGCCTTACAAATAATTATATTGTGGGTCTCGCGCCTAAACTGCGAGAACCTAAATACGCTAATTTCATACTTGCTTTGTGGAGCCGAAACAAGGGCGGTGACATTGTGACCATTACCTAAGAGTTACGATTTCTTCCTTTTGCACATCGTGGCAAACTTTGTGCCCGCCGGGAGACAATGAATTAACTAAGGTAGATTCCATAAACCAAGTTTGTTGGTGACAGCAGCCTCACTTTGCTGGTAACAGCAGCCTAACACTCGTTTATAGCCTGTACCTAATAAAAGGACTGTGAAGTAGATTATTAAGTGAATTAGGGTTACAAATGGCGCTTCTGTAATTTCTAAACAGCCACTCCCACTTTCAGAGGTGGCTTAGCGATCTAGAAAAGGCACGGAAATCAAAACTCGAGTGGCGTTGACGCGCCGAAGTTCGCGCATGCGCTAAGGACGACTTCCTCATTTCGAAATCTTCTACTACGGTTTATTCAACTGTTTACCGGTAAGGGAAAAGTTTTTACCGGTAAACCGCTGCAGCAAAGGCAAGATTTAGCGTTTCGCTTTAACTTTTCGGATTGTGTTCTAAGTATGCGCTGGTGCGACTATACGGATATGCGTCATACGCGCTTATGCCACAGCTTCTGACACCTTTGAAAGCTTTAAAACTCCGTGTGAGGCCTGTAATCACATCGCACAGGGGCCACTGTGCTGACCTCTAAAGAACGGTTCCAGTAGAATTGCATCGCTTCCGCATTGTAAGTACTAACACTGTTTTGCGCATTTTGACAGCCTGAATTGGACGAGAAAGGGACCCTGACTGTAGCGTCTGTCAAACTCCCGAGACAACCGACCGCATACTTTGCGCATGCCGTCAATATGCGGCCGATTGAAGGACACTTAAGTGTAGTTGGGGCTGGTTGGACTCCCGCCCCTTTTCGGAACAAAATATTTTAGGTACGTGGAGAAGAGTTGACCATGCCCAACGCACCGTAAAATAACTCCGCGTGAGATTGGCTTAGACGGTCGTCTCTACGACCTGTGAAAACAGCTCTTTTGAGACCTGTTTGTGAAATGTGTTTGCGCGTAACGTTTTGTGAGGACAAGATTACTACAGCGCGTAGTGTTACCTCGAGCGCACATCTGCGTATTTGACACCGTGTATAAAGTAGCTCATTGTGCCATATCATAATCACCTACCTCTCCCTGTATGTCCCACTTACCCTTAAAACCCTGTGAGGAGTACCAGGCTACAGACACGCACATGTAGCCTGCAGTCAGGGGTGCATATATCTCGCCTTTTGCTCCGGCGCCATGACAAGCTTGTATTGTCCAAATCGTAATAAACTTCAAACTCACCAGGCCAACCTCTCCTCCTTTTTCTTCATTAAAATCTACTCTTCCTCCTCCTCCTCCTCCTGACAGCCTGAGAAGAGCAAGACAAAAAGCATGCGGCTGTTTATGAAATTTTCTATGGCCTTTGTTTGCGCAGAGCACTTTCCGACGAATAAATTAGTCAAGGTTGCAAGACCTGGTTTGAACAACTTTTGCGGCTGAATAGTGTAGGACACATCTTGCAAATACGGCATAGGTAAGCATATATAGAATACATATACTTAAATATATGTGCGGAACGACGCGTCGAAGGTGAAGCCGACGGCGGAAATTCACTTCTAATGGCCATATAACTGCTATGCGAATAAAATACTTTAGACTTTAACATAACCAAACTTTCAATCAAGCAAATTGTGACCGATCTTCTTGCGCTCAAACGGCGCAAAAAGGCGTGAGATAACAGACCGCCTTATTTTGTCCGCAAACTTCTTGACATTTGAGGATGAAAAGCGTCTGTGTATAGCGTCACACTCCTTAGTGCACAGTCCCCTTTATGATTCCTCTTCAATGAGAAAACCCATGCAACACAAAGGGGTTTCAAACACGTGGCTATTGGACGAAGCGCCAATAAATGTTGCTGCCAGCTCAGCGTCTGCGATCCACCACTCCACTAACCCGGTAATAAGTTTGCGGACCCGCTTGAAATTTCTAATACATAGAAATCCGTAACACGGCAATGACGTCCCGGCACATATAATTCTGTGCGAAGGTAAACAGGAAAAAGCACCTACAATTTTTTGGCGTCCGTTTCCTTCAGCCTTAACCAACATTTTTTTTTGTCGAGTGAACAAAAATAGAGTTTTTGAAGAATACTTTGCCAGTCTAAATTAAATTCATGTCACTGTTCATGTGTCCCTTTATGTTGCGCAATTGAAACGTCTACAGTTGGTTGCTGTGGCAGAACATTTCTTGTTTGTCTTGCTTAATAAAAACTGTCTTTGAGGCACGTACGTAGCCACTACTCGAAGTGCTCAAATGTGCGGTAATGACGGCCGTTGAGCTGGACAATAGAGCACACAACGCGATAAGTCACGTTTTGACTTCCAGCTCGCGTCTGGCCCACAGGATGTAGTCGTCTACGACGAGAACTATGCCGGCCACCACATGCTGAGAGGCATAGACCAACTTCCCGAAGACCTTCACAAATGTCGTACGCAATGCTAGAGCCGAAGTTATAGATCTTTATTGGGGCTGAACTTGTTTCAGAAAGATGTAACACTCGAAGCACAACGACATCGGCGAGCATAGTCATCGGTCGTAGATATCTGATCTATGGGTCAAGTGCGCCGACTCTTTATAGATTAATCATCCTGCATTTTAGTGCTGTCGCTGGTGCTCCCGTACGTTCGTATTGTGCGCCACTATTCGCGTTGCCCAAGCATTCGTATTACACAAGAGTATTTTTGCTATAGAATCGGTGACAACATTCGCGAAAGTTCCTACACAGGTAGGTGCATCTTGCGTCGGGCGATAACCACGTGCCTTTGGTTAGCCGCTCAGAATATGTTCACCCGAAAGATATTAACAATGTACGTGTGCCACTATTTATAGAGTGGGCAGCAAACGCACTTACCAGGCTACACGGTATGAGCAAAATTGAACCAACAACGGAAATTTTATTAAGTATTATTACCGCAATCGCAAGCAGATGTCGGTTCGGGAATACGGCACCAGCCACGGGCTGTCTGAAAAACAAGTAGGGCTGTACACTCCTATGCATTTTGTTAGCTTGAAGTGCGAGTTCCGACACCGCATGGAGTGTCAGCGCCTTATAACGACGAGACCCGGCGCGATCGGTTACAGTGACTGAGGACGCTCCCAAAACACCCACCGGTGACATAGTGGCCTGCTGTGTAGTGTGCACCAGGAGGACAGGCGACCTGCCAGGGTTATCTGCGCAGTCATTTATTGTGAAAAGTTTGCGCAAAAATACGCGCTCATTAAGTTGTTTAATTTGCGATTACCTTGTATTACTAGAAGCCGCACCATGG
The DNA here is from genome assembly GCF_013339745.2 of Dermacentor silvarum. Lineage (NCBI taxonomy): Eukaryota > Metazoa > Arthropoda > Arachnida > Ixodida > Ixodidae > Dermacentor > Dermacentor silvarum. The sequence continues at coordinate 113,608,845 of NC_051162.1, forward strand.
GACTAAAGATACAAAAAGGAGAGGAAAATATTTGAGCACGTGCTAGGTACTCAAATAAAAAGGAAGCAGAAGCGATAACTACGAATAACTTCAGCAGCGTTGCCTGGCTATATTGGCCGCAGCGCACGATGGGTCCTAGTGGACAACGAACTCGGGGTCTGTGCACCTTGGACTCCTGAAGCGAACAGCGTAGCATATGGCATACAAATTGGAGATTTCTTTACGCTATCGTCGATCTCGCCGCTTCTCGCCGTTCTATGGCGCCAACATGTCATCTGGCCGGTACTCGCGCTTTCTCGTTAGGAAACTGGTGGGTTGCACATATGTACGCTTATATACTGTGGAGAAGGCGCGACCTCGGAGTCTCAGCCAGCGGGCCTCCAGTAACGACTGGAGTATTTTTTTAAACCAGCCGAAATGTCAGTGAGAACTCTCTTCTATAAGAAAATTCGCGGCAAGGGTTCCAGCACGGCCCTCCCCCTTTTCAAAAAAATCTCATATGGCACTCAAGCCATATATCCAATAATCTCGTAAGACCATGTGAGAATGCATACGTGAAACACACATAAACTAGGACCCCCGCAAAACCTTGCATACTGCGCCCTCAAGGTGGAGGGGGTGGGGCTGGCAGCTTCCGAATTCTCTTTGTTTTCGTAGAATCGTTGATGCTATTGTGAGGTCGACCGTCTACAAGTGCATCAGCCAGCCGCCTATCTCCTTAAGCGATAAGGAGATCGAATTCTTCAAAAACACGCACAAGCGGTAAACAGATTGCGTGTCCTTTCGTGTTTTCTCTTTTTTGTGTGCTATCTAGGTTTCGGTTGCGCATGTGTATTCACGTTCGCGTGTAGGTCGTGCGCAATGAATATTCAGTTAAGGGTCAGCGCTGTCCGTGTGTGTGTCGTCCGTGTTGTTCCTTGCATTGGACATGTCAATTCAAAGATGAATCAAGATCAACTAACTGATCTGTCAGTTCTGTTATCTATGTAGGTGCATTGTTCTTTTTCGATCGGTGTGCTACGGAATATTTCGGCAAAGTGTCGAGGAAACAGCTATACAAAAGTAGACCTCAGACGCATACGTGGCATGAGAGAATCAAAATCTTACTATTCCCTGCTTCGTGTAAGCTGTATAGCGCGCATTGAGACGTTCGCCGCCGAACGCCGGCAGATGGAGCGTCAGGCTGAGGGCATTCGCAACGAGCAAGAAACATTGTGACCACTCTAGACGTGTTGAATGATTCCATCACTTCATATACTTACACACCTATTGGTTATTACTTCCAGCGTGCCTGCTGAGCCAACCGGCTTCAGCTTGCACTGTCACCTGGCACGGTAGTAAAATTGCACAATTTTGTTTTTGTTTCTTCATTCTCACCCAACTTCCGACATCCGATGATGCTTGAAAATGACCACGGCTCTTGGGGAAACAGACGTTTAGCTGCCGAAGTTTACTATACTAATCGTGCATTGTTAACTCTTTTTTTTTTTCGCAGACGATGTAATCATTTGATTCCGCTGATTTGAATCATTGAATTCATGAACGAATGGTATTTCTTCGTTGTTTTTCTGCTGCGTTTCATTTTGTTTCTGTTGTTGTCTGTTGCTGGCATTCTGAGTCGAGCCAAATTCTAAGCTATGAATGTGCCGTCTCGCATGCAAGTTTTTTTTTTTTTTTTTTTTGCTCTGGGAGTTGTGTAATTTTGGGTCGTAAAGAAATGGTGCAGCGACTGACTGCTGCAAGCTAATGTAGTCAGAGGAGCCAGGGTATTTTCACTTCTTTGTCCCTGCCTCCGCAAGCAAATTTATTGGCTCTGAGTTCACTATGGGCGTTTTCTGCCAGGCTTTTCATAGCCAGAAGTTTATGAATTTCTTTCTGAAAATTCTATTTCATTGCATTTTTTCTAGACTGCCCTCACCGGATGGAGAAATGATCCAACGCGACAGCAATATTGCACTGCCCTAAAGTTTCCGTTCATGTGAGTCATTGCTATTTTATTTCCTCATCTAGTTGAAGAGATGATGAATGGTTCGGTTTAATAATTTGGGACGGTCTCCTGTGCCCCTGTTGTTGTAGTTAAGCCGGGGAAATATGGTTCAGCCTTTGTTGAAGGCTGTTATTAGCCGTCGAGCCGGGGAAGAGGGGACAGCTAGGCTACGCTTGGCAGCGCTTAGTCCATTGTGGTTCGTCCAGCAGGAAAATATCTTACCTTTTCAGTGAGTGCGTACAGTATAATCTATGGTATTAAAAGAAAATTAAAGCAAAACATACACCAAAGTCACAAATATATTAGTATTATCATTATTTTGTACGTATAAAAGGTTGTTTTGTAGCTTACTGCTTCTGCGCCAGTACCGTTCGATTTTGTCTTGACATCATCTCATTGCCACCAAGGTGCCGTGTTATTTTTTCATGCCAGGCCGCTTTCGTTTTGTTTTCCAACGCATGGAAAACACGGCTTTGGGTTCTTAAATTCAGAGAACAATTGTCCCGGCCATTCGCACTGTAGCTATCGCTCGAAATACTCGCTGCATTCCGAATAGATCATCAAATGTATTTAGAATGCACACTTTCTCTCAAATCAACTGAAACCCTTGAAGAAATATACCGTACGCTGTGTACTGCCTACAAAGTTTGCTTTGCCGCACTTCACGTCATACTGCGGCTGTGCACGCTTTACAGGACGAAACGGGAATACGCGACAATTTTCGACGCTGGATGGGTTCCGGACAAGATCAGAACGTTGGTCGAAAGTAAATGCTGTTACGAAAATCTTGCATTGTGTCTTGCAGGTGTACGATTCAACAGTGAAAAGAACAAACATGTAGTTGTCTGAGGGTTTCTTCATCGGTGATGGCAATATTGCTGAGGGCAGTGGCGAAATTGATTAGATTTTTTTTTTCGAGCAGTGCTGCCCTCTATATACATCGTCAATGGAGACGCACGTCAGTAGGTCCGCTAAAATTATATATGTTGTGTGACAAAAAGCTTTGACAAACTACGAATTGAGCGTTATACATCGTGGGCTGAAACGCTGACATTTCTCTTCTCTTTGGAGAACACAAATTCTCAGCTTCAATCCTACACGTGTCAGTGCTAAGGAAATATTTACAAGGATAGTTGTGTAAACGCATAGAATACTGATACATGTAGTACCACTCGTCATGTCAAACAAATATGAAGTGTATCATTTTAGGCGACAAGGGCAAGCTACCAACGACAACGATTCTGCCTGTGGGTGCCGAATGCTCCAGTTATCGATACACAAGCAAGACTGAAAGCTGTGTAGTTCAGTGTATCATGCCGATGGCTACTACCTTTTCTAGTATTCAGTCAAGACGAAGTTATTGTCACTTTTATGATAGATATATACATAAATATGCGAAGTGGGAACTTCAAAACACAAACATAAGTAGTGAATGCTTCGTAGATAACCTGGTACTATTACCAAATGGCTACATTACCCGAAGCCTGAACTAACACCGACTTGACCTAAATGCGAAAACAAAATTGAAATAAAGCTTTATCACATCAGATGCTTGCGCAAACGAAAAAAAGAAATAAAGGAGACATTAACCCACTTTTGTCCGCGGTGCCTGGCAATAGAGCGTGACAGAGACGTAAAAAATCTAAATTAATAACTTCAATGCCTTTCCACAAGAATAAACATCAACCTAGAGGTAGGGATATTAGGTAAATGAGGCTGTTATGCAGATTATTGCATCATGAGGGACCATATCATCGCACCACGCTAACTAAAGGCTCGGGTATTATCTGTGAACGCGAGTAATATTGCGAAGAAAGGCATGGCATTACTAAACGCATCTCAGGACGTTACCACGCTATTCAGTGCACTACAATCAGCGTGGTTACTGAAGAGGCTATTTGGGGAAAAGACACGCTGAATGACCAAAATTGTAGAAAAAGAAAGCTTTGTCATCCTTCTTTTTGTTTTGTTTCTTTGACGCAGTGACTGCTAACTCAAACACGGGTAACTGCAATGAACTTTTCTCAAGAACCTAAAGGAGAGTTCTTTAATGCATGTTCGCCCAGTAGTACATCTTAATAACGCGAAAGGGAACGAGATATAAGTGTAAGTACTTGCATGGGCACTCCTAATGTCCGTCCTTAAGCAAATAACGACGTGTTTGTGACAGAGCTGCGGCATTTAAAGGAAGCACGCGTATCGTCTTTCGGCTTGAGAGCTGTTGTTACACTCCAGACTAAAACATCCGCACTCAGCGCGGCCTAAATATTTGAGCCCCTAAATTAATGAGCGCGTCGCTGACGAGCCAACATTAATGAACCAACATGAACGTTAATGAGTAAAGAAAAACTTGTGTGCAGAAAATCCTAACCACTTTAGGTAGAGATGAGCTTTGCTTTAAGAAACGACTCTTTGTCTGAGTCGCCGTACCCGTAACGCTAAGCCGAGTACGGCTGCTATGACGTTCTAGGTCATGAGTTCGAATCCCCGCCGTGGCAGTCACAATTGGGTGGAGGCCAAAAGCAAAAAGCGCTCGCATAATAAGATTTAGTATAATGCAAAGAAAAATGCAGCTGGTCTAAATAAGTCCCGTGCCCTCCACTGTAGTGTCCCTCGAAACGCGCTGAGCAGTTGCGGTACGGTAAACCGTACCGGTTTTAGCCGTCGTCACTGGGAACACGCCGTGTGTTGCTGTTGGGCCGGCAATGACTAAGTCCCGTACGTACTATGAATGTTTCGCTATGTTGGGAGAAGCACTGACTCAGCATAAAAAGTAGGCAGCGACGCTGGCATAACCTCGTAAACAACGTAAGTGCCTCATGTAACAGAAAGATGAAAAATAGGCAAACTTGAGCAATAGGTGGAGTCCGAATCGACGCCCCAGGGATGGTGGCCTATGAATACAAAAACAGATTTCTAAGGCTATGCTTCCCTGCATAGGACCGGCCGGAAGCATTGTAGAGCCAGAAACACGTCATAGTCGCTGCGTTGTAAACGCCCCTCAGGCTCCGAAGGTCATTGACCTTGACCACGTGTTTTTGCAGTGATCGTCACTGATAATGAGAAATGGGGGATTTCAGACAAACGATACCGTTGTTCACCATATTTTGTTGTCGTGGCGGACTTTAGAATTCGCGATGATATCTCAGGTACGGTTATTAATTATTGAATATTATTCAACGACTGATTTAATGGCTTGAAGAGCTCGTTTAATTTCAAAATTTAGGTCAGCCACTGTACACACTCTTGCATTCTGCTAGAAACTAAGCCCCAAGCACCAGTTTAGAGAAACACGGAATCGAAATAATCCATGCCAGATATTACCATTTTATTAATGAGCTTTCAGTGCTACAATGTTTTAGAGCATAGCTCTTAGGCGCCCGTTTCTGCGTATAGCGTCGGCGCCGGCGTCTCTCAGCGTAACCGAGCGAACGAGCACAGCGAAGGATAAAAGAGCGAAAGTGGAGCGCAGAGGAGGATGAAAGACGGCGATAGCGAAGAGAGCACGAGGCGGAGAGTGGAGGAGGAGGGTATGGCGAAAGCGTGGGAAGAAAAGCGGAGTACCGCCCAAGACATGCTGCGCGGCGGCGGCCAGGCATGCGGCGGTGAGCGCGTCCACCGCTACCATAAATGGAAACAAAGTGCTGGCATGGTGTTCCGACCCACTGCGCATGCGCTACTTCACCTGCGCCGCCGCCGATAGAGAATGCGCTGCGCGCGAGCCACGCATTCCCTTGTTCACGCTTTCTTTCTGAGCAATGAGTGACCCACCTGGTGGAAACGCTTCGTCTACGGCTGCTGCTAAACTAACTGCCCGAGCAGAGGCTCAGCGCTAAAATTCTTTGTCGCAATACATCGCGAATTCAAAACACCTAAACAGCTGCTCTAAAAGTTCGCATTAAGGAGTATCGTAATCGACGGTGAATTTTTTTTATGTCGACAGTTAGGAAACGCGTTACCTGGAACAGTAATACAATTGCCTGCAGATTTCGAGGACTTACTTTGTTTAAATACATATAACATAGTGTGTCAGTTTGTCATGTCCATGCAGCGCAATTTAGGTATATTGGAATGTCTTCTACACATGGTATGCAAATGCACCTCACATTTGCGTTTTCGCGTCGTTGAAGATAATAAGACGGTTTCGCACAAAAATAAGAGGTGATTCTAGCCAAAAATTGATGGAAGTAATTCAACAAGTCTTTGACATACGGTGTGACGGGTTTGTGGCTGCAAGCGAGAGTGGAATTTCTGCAGAAGCACTGAAATTTGGCTCCGTTGGAAATGTCGACAAGACGGCAAATGTCAACGATGTCAACAAGATGGTCAGAAACCACTTGGCTGACGACTGTGCTAGTCGCGGGATCGAATCCCGGCCACGGCGGCCGCATTTCGATGGGGGTGAAATGCGAAAACACCCGTGTACTTAGATTTAGGTGCACGTTAAAGAACCCCAGGTGGTCAAAATTTCCGGAGTCCCCCACTACGGCGTGCCTCATAATCAGAAAGTGGTTTTGGCACGTAAAACCCCATAATCTAATCTCGACGACTGTGCTAGCTGTGGCTCCTTGTTATATCTTGACAATAAATAGAATAAAAAGTAATAAAACTGTTCCGGTACAGAATAAAGGACCACCGATGAGTTATGAAAGCTCATCGTATCTTCAAGAACTCGGATGACTGCGTCAGTTGTTTGCCAGTTGCTCTGTCCGCCAAGGAAATATACCTTCTGAAAGGCACATAATCAGTGCTGCTTTTTCCTTCCCCTGCGTCATTCCTTGTCCAGGTTTCTGAGCGCGCGTGAGGGTTGTTTCGAGCAATTTATTAAGGCGAAAGCCTGATACGTCTCATCGTTCAGTCGACCGTCAAAGTCCTTGAGCAAAAACGCGGCGACAACATGAAAGGTACAAATACTATAATCATCAATGGCTCATACCCCAGTAAGCAAGCAATATTGATGATAAATATCGATGATAAAGCAAATTACAATGGATCATAAAGTGAATCAACTGGATGACTAAGCGAACTAAATTGGTGATTCAGGCGAGTTGGAGGCACTAGAATGGAGATTGATGACTAAGCAATTTAGGAGAATGAATAAACGAATTGGACTAATCGATTTAAGAGGATGAGCAAGTGAAATAAAGAAATGACTAAGTGAATTAGGAAGACGATCAAGCGAAATAAGAGAATGACTAAGCGAATTAAGCTGATGACTAAGCGAATAAAAAGGATGACTAAGTGAATTAGATTAAACGAATTAAGAGTATGAGTAAGCGAATTGAGAGGGTGCCTCAGATAATAAGAGGGATGACTAAGCGAAGTAGACTAAGCGAATTAAAGGGGATGAATAAGCGACTGAAGAGGAGGAATAAGAATTAAGATAGATGTCTAAGCGGAGTAAGCAAATTAAGGCGGATATGTGCGTCATGTGGCCGCCTTTAATTCAGCTACACTTGGGCTTTTGCTTTAAAGTCATCTAAGGGATAACATAAGAGACCCTGTGATTTTTTTGTCGCTTACGGGCGCTACGCAAACTTCACTACATACAAAGTACAAAGAATATAACTATTATGACCTCCCTTGAATATTATTATTTATTGGCATCTCCTTCGAGATACATATATATATATATATATATATATATATAGGGAAAGACGTTTAATAAATGAAAATTAAAAGTATATGTATAATCCCAGCGGTGAGAGATTAGCACAAGTGACTCGTGGTCCGGAGCGGCACATTCCTATTTTCCAACGCAGGGATGGCCGTCAGAAAGCGTGTCGTGATTTCGCCGCTCCGGCCACCAGTCACTTGTGCCGCGTGTCGTGAATGTTGGCGATCCGGCTGCCAGCTCACTTATGCGATAATCTTTTTCCGCGAAGCTGTACATATATCAAAACGCAGCCCCAGTCGTTTTTCCGGCGAGGTGCCTAAGATTACGTGAATTGTTTCGCTCCTTAATAGATAGCAGTGCAGCAAGCGGTCGTATACAGTTATAGTGGTGTTCAGGGGTCCCTCTTGGAAGAATCGAAGAGTTTAGTGTAACGACTGAGCTCTGTAGCCAAGCAAGGCAGATTCTTCGCAGTGAGGATAGGCAACGACATGTCGATAACACACGATATTCTGTGGCTGGCTCACCCGTGTCGCTAGATCCACAGGTTGGGTCCAGCGAGTTGTCAAGGTATTGGGCTTTGAACGCAAGCGTGACTGTTCTGCCGGTTTGCAGACGACGAGCATCTCCTTTGAAAGCGGGCGGTGACAAATAGTCACCTAGCCTGCTTGTGTTAATCAGGTATGCGATTGATGCCTTTCATTCTAGCATTTTGTTTACATCTCCTTAATCTTTTTTTCTCTTCCTTAAAAGCACTATATCTAATTTCTGCCTGTGCCTGTAACGGATCCAGTCGTGTAAATCTCTTCCCTGCATTATTTTCACCAGTACTCTAAGCGTCTCGTGCTCACCTCGATAGCTGACTGGTTGATGCTTTCATCTACATTAAATTCAAGCGCGTCTGGAAGGTGTACGTTACCTACGAGTTCCGCTGGGTGAATACCTTCGCATTCCATTAGAATGTGCCGAGTGGTCACCGAAATGTTGCTGCAGCACACGTATGCCTCATATTTTCCTCCAGTACATTTTTCTCCTTAGGCAACCGGCTCGAGCCTCCAATAGCAATGAACTGCCCTATGTGTTATCTTGCAGATTTTCCTGTCTAAGTTCTTTCTTACAATTCATTTTGATCTTCATGGTCTCTTTTGTTTCCATTCTGTGCAACAAACTTACAGTCTCTCTTTGCCTTGGTTTCTTTTAGATGACTCCTGGTTGTCTATTTACACTTGTACTTGGTTTCCAACTTCCTTGACCTTGGCCAACCCTTGTCACCCTCCACTGCCTCATTAGTGATCTTACCGTGGTCCCCCAAAGCTAACCGGCCTACCGTTCTTTGGTTAACTTCCAATCCCGAGAAGATATCCGATTTCAAAGCACGGCATTGCATTTGCGAACGCAAGTTCTCGCACATCTAATTCTTTCCAGATTCCATGCACCAGCTCATGTTTATTCTAGCCCCAAAGTGCTCTATGTTTCATTATTGCTGCATTCCACTTCCCCTTTATTTTCTGATTATCTTGGTGGGAGCTTGAATAAGTATTACCGACAAGAAATAGCGGTGTCATCCATTCACAAATATTTTAATCAAGTATAGCGTATATTACCCACAGATGACCTTTATCATGCGAAGGATATTTACAGAAGAAAAAAAATGGGTGGGAAGGCATACGGCAGGCATTACCAAATCTTGACTGGGAGCGTTGAATTGAAAATAAAAGTGTCTTATCATTGCTTCCTACCAGTGCTAACATATTTGACATATTCTTGGAGATTAACAAAGAAACCCGAGAACAAGGGAAGGACCACGCAAAGAGTGACGGAACGAAAAATGTTAGAGGTAACTTTAAGAAACAGGAAGAGAGCGGTGTTGATCAGAGAGCAAACAAGGATAACCGATATTCTAGTGGACATTAAAAGAAAAATGATGGAGTTGGGCAGGCCATGCAATGCGTAGGATAGATAACCGGTGGACCATTAGAGTTACAGAATAGGTGGCAAGGGAACGGAAGTGCCGTTGAGAAGGAAGCAAACTAGGGGGGGGAGGGGGGGGGTGGGTGATGAGCTCACGAAATTTGCGGGCGCAAGTTGGAATCAGCTAGCGGAAGACGGGGGTAATTGGAGATCGCAGGGAGAGGCCTTCGCCCTGCTGCACACTTAAAGATTGCCTCACGATGATGATGATGATGATAGCGTACGTTAGCCATCGCGCCTTCCCTAAATAAAATGTTAAAACCATAACTCCAGCCTCCAATCCGGCGCATTGCCGCATTTGGAAATAAGACACTTGTTGTGGCGCCCAGCGGTTCGCCAGCTTTGGTAGCCAATGGCCGCGTTAAGTTTGCGCACTCTGAACGGCAAAGGAGCACGCCCGAGTGCGCTCGAGTGCGACGCCTTCGGAGCTTAACTTAGCGGCGATCTTCACCGACTGCTTTCGGGTAGAGTTACTGGACATGCTCCCTATGGAATAGGCCTGCCATCTTCTCCGCCGACGCAGCCGTGTTAAGCAGAGGAGGGAAGAGGAATAAACGTTTATTCAAGAAAAATGAAAAAAGAAAGATACAGGCTTGCTTGTTTCTCCCGTCTTGCTAGCTTGTAACCCAGTGGGAGGGGCGGGGGACCTCATTCCAGGACTCCGGCAGCTTTGGCTGCCTGCCGGGCCCGCCACACCAGCTGTTGCTGCTCGGGCGGGTCCAAGCGCGACAGCACGGCCTCCCGCTGTTCGGGTGTGGGGTTGAGGATAGGGGGGAGTGTCGGTGTGTTAGAACATGCCTAGGTGGTATGGTACAGTGACGCGTAAGCCTTGCAGTGGGGGCATTTATAGGGACAGAAGGCGGGGTGTATAGCGTGATGTAAGCTGAGGTGTGGGAAAGTGTTAGTGGGAAGTTGACGCCAGGCGACAGCGTCTTCGCGGGTGAAAGATTTGTGCGAGGGGGATAGATGCGACGGGAGAGGCGGTAGTGTGTGTTAAGCTGAAAAGCCACTGCACTTGAATGCAGGATACGGCGCGGCTCAGCTGCCCAGTGTGCTTGCTCCTTCATTCCGCGAAGGCCAGGTGGCGCGCCGGGCGGCAGCGCACAGAGGCTCGCAACAACGGTGGCGCGGCTGGTGGCAGTGCAGGCCATAGAAACTCTATGGGGCAGGCGCAGCTGTGAAGTTGGCTTTCCCTCAAAATGATGCTTTTTTGCGCATGTGACCAGATTTGGCGAATAGGGGCGCGAACGGCACGTTCAATCATATGCGCAACTCTGCTCCCCAAGGGGAGCATACACAGTAACTGTACTTTCGGGTCTACGAATGCTCCGTCTGGCGAATGTTATGTTGCTTCCGCATCCGCTATCGCACTTCGCGCGCTCTTAGAAGATGGCGTCGCGGATAAACAACCGCCTGCAGTTCTTGATAGATGATGACGAGCTAGAATAACTTGACGCGCGGCAACAAAGGCAGCAGCAGCGGTTTACGTAGGCGATGCAATCTGTTCGCGCTGTTCTCATAGCTAACCTATATCCGAGCATTTATTTCTGCTCCGCAGTATGCCGATGTCACTTCAACTTACCCAACCTTTTCCATGATAACATGAGGAACTGAAGAAGTCGTACACGTGAATGTAGCGACGAGAAGTCGCCAAAGTGCCGTTATTCAATTGAGTTCTCGTGCGTCTGGCAAGTAACAACCGGGCTGTCATTTTCGGTTCGCGCCAAGCTCGAACAGCGCCAACACGCAAAGTTTCCGACCGCGCCTGAGAGCCGACGCCCGGCTGCGCGGCGGCATCGGCAAGAACGAGTGGACAAGGAGAACGGACTTGCATCAGTGGAATGAGCCGGAAATACTTCGTTTTTTTTTCCCGGAAGCCGTAGCAGGCGCGCGCTCTCGCGGACCGTTTCCAGGGTGGAGCGCGTAGAGCGCGCTCCGTAATAAGCCACCGGAAGTCGCTTTTTAGCCGTTAAGTTTAAAAGAGCGCACTCTGCCGGCTAGAGCGCCCTCCAGCTCCTTAACTCAACGCGCCCAATGTGTTATTGTTGATAGGGATAGAAGACGATTTACTGCAAGCGTTTGCACTCGGTCCCAGGAGCATATTCTTGGTTAAGGTTTTTAAAACCATTGTCATATCCTCAGGCCCGTCAACTTGCTGTGGCAGTCTGAATAGTTCCTGACAGAGGTAAATTGTCACCCACCCGACTCTAGCACGAAGCAAAAAATGAAACCCTACGGTTTTCTTTTTAGCTTCGGTACAAAGAAGCCCGTATGGGACTCCTGTTTAGAGCTTTGAGCTATGGTCCGATGGATGACAATTTCTCCCTGGCACGAACGTTCCTCTATCATGTGGTCTTCTGCAGAACTGATTTGTTATAGTCTAGAGTGTTTTGATAACGGTGTTTGAAAATGACAGTGTTTCGCAATATTCCTGTTTTTTGGTTTTTTCAAAAACATTCGCCTTCCTGTCAAAACCAGCGTGTTGCGCTTCGAACCCAAGGATTATATACATTGTTTATGGGCGAGACTCCCTTTTAGAGGTATCAATTTTACTTTGTGAATATTCGTATTGCTCTACCAGGAACTATTTCTGGAAATGTCAATGAGTGCTTTAGGATACGCAAATAGAGAAGCCGATTGATGTCGCAACCGGGGAAACGCTAAACCGATTGATGTTTTTCTAATGAAGTCGTTGGGATGCCAATATTTGTTCAGTCAAATGAGAAGAGGCTGCTCTCGATACGCTCAACGGCGGCTGCTTGCCTTGACTTGGATTTCTTGTTAGATGTATATGGTTTCAGAAGGACACACGTACTATGAGTTCATTATCGTTTGTTTAATATTTTTGGTAAATCTATACTTGCTTGGAAAAAGATCTTGGACTTGCGCATTTATCTAAAATATTCTCTTTGAAGTGGCCATGCATAAAAGCTTCCGTGACGTTAATTAAGGGATTAAAGCAATCTGCAGCTGAAGAAATTATGCATAGATTCGCTATGCCGACCTCTTAGAAGGAAGCGGACAATGGTGGTACCATCTAAGGCTTTCCGCAATTCTGAGTTAGTATCCTTACCTGGAGGCTAGTATCCATACATGAAGGCAGGGCGGCAAATATTTGAGAATAAAAGATGCACATTGGCGCAAGCTTTTCAATTCAATGAAACTACTTCACAAAATGTGACTCTTGAACATTCTAAAGAGCTGACTTCCTGAAAGAGAAAATATTTAATCACCCGTCAGTAGCGCATATCTACGAAGGAAGCACATACGGGTTTCTCCGAAGGGAAGCTTCGTACTCGAACAAAAGAATTCTTCCTGGAGTGCCATGCAGGAAGCCCCGAGTTTGGCAAAGTTTGGGATCTCCGCTAGCTCTGGCGACGCCCTCAGATGAATGAGCGAATGGTGTAAAGACATGGAATTCGACCCTCAGCGCGCCTGCTGTTGCATTGTCTTATCTGTAGATTGATGCTTGAGCAATCATCACTTGGGCGTTACCTCATGGGCCGCAAAAAAAAAAAGGAATCACGTGGTCAAACCGTAGTTTCCTGTTGATTGCTGTTATGCGTTGTCGCATAGCGTGTAAAATATACCGCAAGCCACGTGTTTGAATCTTGGCTACCCTGTATGCGAATACTTGGAAGAGAGGTTTCGAATGAAGGTTCTTTGGGAAATTCTCCTTAGCTTAGATTTGATTGCAGTTCAAATACCAGGTTCCATAAATATGTAAGTGCGTTCAGAAAACCGCGTACTTTAATTTTTATGGGATGTTCAGAGGGCTGCACGATAAGCTCGATACACGAAAAAAAAACCTGCAATGGCGTTGACTTCACACCGTACGTGAGCTTAAGAGCAGGCGAATGGCCAACACTCTTATGCTATACAGAATGGCATCAAGAGGACCGAATTGGTGGTCGAATATATTCGAACTGCAGTACTTTCAATTTAGCTACTTGTACCCATGTTTTTCTGAGCTTCAAGTCAAGTATGCAGAAATATCCGTTATAGTAAGCGGTGCGGACGGCCCCGTGGTATCTGTTAAGAAGTGGTAAAGCACCGCGCGCGTAATACATACGGAAGACGTAGGTTTGGTTCCCACCCATGGCTAACTGTGTCCACATTCAGTTTCCTTTCGCCTTACTATCTCGACATTTCAATTAAACACAACAATTAACTTACCCTACGCTTACTCTCGCTTCAATTCGGTGATTGTGAGGGCGTATTTCCCCTCGTGTCATGCCTGCTTCATCACTGTCAGGAGCTTTTGTCAGACGCCAACCTCGAAGGGTTAAAATAATCGCCTAGAAAAATAAAAGGACGAAAAAAAACATTAATAAGGAGGGCATTGCTATCGCCACCGTCCTGGCGGAGAAATCGATAACTTGAGAAAGGTAACGAGAAAAGTAAACATTGCGTTCTTTGTATCGCTGTACATAGTAGTCCTTCACGAAGGTTTTATCGGAAATGTATTCGATGAAAAGCCATCGCCACTCATTCAAGTTTGTTTCTCAGGTTTCAAGAAAGGCGTCTCAGTGCTCCTCTATTATTATTTTTTTATATTCGCTTGTGTGGCCATGTAGCATAACTTCAGTATGAAATTAAATAAAGGAATGGCCAGGCTTGTATCCTGCAGGTACTGCAACAGTGGCTTACTGAATGTGTTGTCTATAACCGATTGTTCATAGGCAACGGGATGGTCGCTGTTCAATGTTCAATTTAACACCTCTAAATACAATTTCTAGTACCGCCTTTGTTCCAGGGCACGTCCAAAGTAGATGGCGGGTGTCCGCTGCAGACGACAGAGTGGTGCACTTCGCACAAGGGACATCATCTTCACATGGTTGACCACAACAGCTAGCGCTGGCTGGCGTAAAAACCGCTCCTTTACGTCTCACTTAATTTAACACAAGCGTGGCCGGATTACCGAATCATACATCTTTCTTTCCTATCATCTGTATATTTTGGCTTTATTACTGGATTTATTTGTGTTGGTGCGTGTGTATTCCGTCCACCCCACACATCCGTGCGTGCCTCTATATGTGGGTACAAGGAGATAACTGGGAGGGAGCATTACGTAACGAAATGGAAGCCATGGCTAATTATGCCCCACTCGTGATATTCCAACTACAAGTTTTTAGTGTCTTCCACCGCCACGCTAGCGTCTTCGAGCGCACACTCTTTCATAAACGCCGCGGATACGACCGCATTGCACAGTTGCCACGCTTGCAGGTTGCAACGGGGATGACGGTAAACGTACGCGTCGCAATAAACGACGGAATTCGCGCTGCAGTATCGGTTGGCAACAGAGTGGTTCGCAAAGCCCCCACCGACAATTTTGCGTTGAGTAAACCCTACTGGAAACCAAGCACGGTGGGCCGACTTCCCCGAACAGGGTCAGATTCTGTGCCTGCTTTTCAAGAAAGAAAAGCGAACGGGGTCGCTGGCTGTGTGACGCAATGCTTCCTCCTAGTTTATTTCCTTCCTGTGGTACGCGCCATGGTAATTCAATGATGACGTCATTCAATTATTCAATCAATCATTTATTTACCGTGTCCAGGAACATCCATGAGGTCTGAGTGCGGGCGCACGCATACATTAAAAGAACATTAAAAAATGGCGGGGGAATATAGGTAAAATTTGGAATGTAGTAGTCGAATGTAGTACATACAACAAGGTGTATGTACAAGGTGCATACAAAAGAGAATGGAAGAGAAGAGCAGTTGAACAATGTGTGAAACTGTGACACAAGAACGCAAAGCTTTGAAAAACAACAATGCAAGCGAGTTATGAAAGATATCGAGATCATGAACATAGGCGTCATAAAGACGCGGTAATGTGTGGAAAGTTGAGTATTAGTGAGTACAGGCGGCAACAAGTAAATATCTGTGTTCTTTGGTGATATTGCACGGGATACGAAACAATAACTGGTTTATTAAGGGCGAACTTGCGCCCTGAAACTACTATGTACACGAAGAGTTTTCAAGAACGTTCCACACGAGCGTCTCTGCGTCGAACGCACTTCTTCCTCTTCTCCCCGTGATGGTCCGCGCCACTGTCTCGTGCGCGTGTACGACCGGCATACATTGCGCCACCCCACGAAACCAAGCAGGCGCGCGAGACGTAGCAGACGCGCTTTTGACAGAGTGGCTCGCTGGCTACCGATGTAGAATACATGCTTAGGAGCAGACTTGCGGCAATACAACTTAGGAGTTCGGGGCAGGTGAGGATGCCGTGAAGGAGTTTGAAAAGAAACAGAAGGCCAGCGCGATTACGTCGGCACCGAAGTAAGAGCAATGACAGTAATACAACAATGCTAGAACGAGGTCAAGTGTCCGTTTTAGCAAAGCGGCGACGATATATACTTGGAAACGTTTTCTGGAGCCGATCTATAATGCCACTATTGAATCTGGAAACGCCCTTCCAGACGACCGACGCGTATTCGAGTTGAGTAAGACAGATTGTTGTGTACAACTCGCGGAACGGCGCGGGAGAATTGTATTTCCTCGATAGTCTGCAAACAGAGCCAAGAAAGCGCATACCGCGCATTGCAACGCGTTTAGTGTAAAGAAAAGTGTAAGGTATCAAATAGTATCAGAATTAATTTATCTCGCATACATTACACAATGGTACGGAGTCTACAGAATAAAAAAAAAGATATGGCTTGTTGTTTTGCGTGTGAAAGCCATGACTTCGGGATTAGCAGCATTCAAGGTGAGGTTACTATATTTATAACATTGAAAAAGAAAACAGGTCAGATGGCAAAATGCGATTCATCAACAGTATGAATTTCGTTTAAAATCTTGATGTCATCGGCATACAGAAGCAACTAAGAATTCCAAATAGCCGAAAGAACATCATTAATAAACATTTCAAAAAGTAGTGGTCACAATACTGATCCTTGAGGGACGCCGCGAGTTGCCAAGTAAAAATACCTTTGGACATTGATGTTAACATAACATGATCTATCAAGAAGATAACTGAGCAAGAGATTGACATTTCACGAGTCAACATCAAAGTGCGTTTTCTTGATCACAAGCGGTCAGTGGCTGACTACATCAAAAGCTTTCCTGAGGTCGCAGTAAATGGTGTCAACTTGCCCCCTTCGAAGTACCAGCGGAGAGATCAGTGTCATGAAACCTGCGAGATTTCTGATAGTGGAGCGGCCGGTGAGTAATCCATGCCGATTCGGAATCAATAAGTTCTTCACAGTACAAGACAATATATTGTGAAGAACACTCTGAAAAACCTTAGACGTGGCACGGAGAAGAGAAAGCTGGCGATAATTTAAGACATCGGTGTTACAGCCGGACTTAAACACAGGAAAAACACGAGAAGTTTTCCACATCTGGGGCGAAGTGGAAGTATTCAAAGTGTTATTAAATATAGATGTCAATACTGAGGGCAAATATACGGCCGTAAGGTTTTAGAATTGCGGAGGGCAATGGTTCCACTCGCTGATGAGCTTTTCATCAAACAACGGAGCACTAGATGTAGGAACCGTATTGTGCTACTGACTACAGCAGCGTGGAAACATGAAGCTTTATATAAGGATGAGGAATTGCCAGCCAAATATTCAGCTACAGCTACTCCGCTTGAGTGGAGCAGGCGAAAACACTCTCCACGTTTACTAGAGCGCTTGCGGATTTACTTCCGAAATTCCGCCGGCTGTTTGGAGGCGCTCTTTTAAACGCATGCAGTATATGAATCGTGATTCAGCTTAGAGATGCTTTTGCAGAGAGTGCGTTAAAAGCGGAATTCTCTCCACTCATTACGCACATGAGCTCTGGGTTTAAGGAGCGCGCGAGCTATATACATGTACTTTAGGGCAGTTATAAGTTAAACGAGAACCAGTGAGGATATTTAGATCATTTAGGTCTATACTGGGGAATGCATGTACGCATACTGCTCAAAACAAGCTCCGTCAACTGAACTACTTGGTCATCAGCATTGGTTTTGTCTGTATACCCAATGGCTAATCGCTGGAGGGCGAGAAATCGTATAAACCAACACAATCACCCCGCTTGAAAGCCAAGCGAGAGGATTCATTTATTACGCTGGAGGAGCTCTGCCTCAGCGCTGACCAAGAGGCAGTTATATTCAGTCGTGCGTGGAAGTTATCGGGACGCACTAAGGAAATGTCCGAGAGACATCCATAACTTGAGACATAACTTGAAGCAAAGGTCTAAGACATTGCCACAGAAATTGGTGATCAAGTTAAGCTGCTGAAGGGAACAAAATGAAAGAAAGTAGAACAACAAGCGGCATTTATTCTATATTTAATGATCGTAATGTGAAAACTAAGGGCGTTCCAATCAATTACATCAATTACATCACTTACAAGCACAACTGACACCAATAACTTTAAAACCACACTTCAAAGTTTTATTTTATAAATTAGTGTTGCGATTGCTTGTTCTGCATAATATCTGCTCTTATGCCATTATTTAAAGTTATGGCTTGTATTTTTATATGGTATGTTTTTTTTTTGTTACGCCATGTATTTTTGAACGCTTTCAAGGTTTCTATTTACCATTCTTATCATTTTCTGTAACACGTTTTCTGATGTTCTGCCATGTTTTTTATCATGTATTGCATCAGGTTTTATCATGTATTGCATCTAGCACTCCAGGACAATTCTTTTTTATTCTTTTTTTTGGTTTTGTGTTCCTTCCGTATTTTTTCTTGTTCTTTTTTTTAATTATTGATATCCACGTATTTAGCTTAATCAACTGTCGTGTGATTTGCATCTGTATTTACCTTGATCCTCCCCTCTGCAATGGACAACTGTACCTTGACGGTATAATAAATAAATAAATAAATAAATAAATAAATAAATAAATAAATAAATAAATAAATAAATAAATAAATAAATAATAAATAAATAAATAAATAAATAATAAATAAATAAATAAATAAATAATAAATAAATAAATAAATTCCAGGCGTATTAAAATCCCCAGAAAAATTACTTTATGCTTGGTATTGGAAGCTATTACACTTTCAATAGAAGTGGTGACCTCATCAAACAAGACCGGGGAAATATTCGGCAGCACATAGAAAGATCCAATTGCCAATTTTTCACGGCGCGCTCGACTTTAGCCAAATCGACTCTTGTACACTTTCGATGTCGTTGCGACGAACACATCTCAGTGAACTGTCAAAAGCGATCAGTACGCCACCACCTTTTTGTTTAGATCCACTGAGGTCCCGGTCACTGCGGAAGACGTTGTAGTGCGGGGGAAAAAAAGCACCACCACCTTCCAAAGCAGGCCCATCAAAGCCAGGAAGGTGCTTTCATGACCAGGCCTGGCACATGGGCCGACGACAACGCCATTGTCATTGGAAAATTCTGGCTATAATCATTAGAATACAAAAGTTTAAAAAGTACAGAAATCCAGCCCACCTAAATTAGTGGGAAAACAAAACAAGAGACAATATATCAGAACAATCCTAATAATATTAGTGCAGTTTCAGGGATGTTACGTATTTCTTAAGCTAAGTGGTTTCAGAAAAAAAAAGTATTATCCGGGAGCTCAATAGAAGTTGTTGGGTCATAGACACGTCTAAGCAGCTTTACCGAAGTCTCGTTTTCGAAACAGTACAACAAAGCGAAAAGCTTTTCGTAATAAGAATACTATTATTAGATAAAAATAATAAGAAGAAGAAAATAGGAGGGCTTGGCTAAGCCATTAGAGCGGGAAATACAGGAACCAGCTTTAGAACTGGGAATTCGCAAGGACAAAAACCGAGGTACAGCTGTCACATTGACAGGCGTTCAGGCCACCTGCTGCCACAAACCAAGCGGCATTGCCTTGTTTGCCGCCAGCAGGCACCGGCATTTATTTCTAGATCACGTAGCGCACGGTTTTCCCGAGCTAGGGCGGCGGGGAAACAACGTGCTTAGGATGGAATGTACGTGGTCTGAAAAAAATCTGTAATCCCCATGACCTGCTGTGTGGTTTCTGCGCGAGATGCCTATGCTTGCGCCGCTGTATTTTGCTTCGTGAGTAATATGTATATATATATATATATAGTGCGGTCATGCCGCGATCCAGTAGTTGAACAGGAACTTGTAGGTTGAGGACGCACGTACGACAAAAACGACACTTCAGTTCCTAAGTTTCGGCCAGGGTCCTGCCTTGGTCAGTATATATATATATATATATATATATATATATATATATATATACAACGGTGATCAAAGTTAAGTTGACAGGTTTCTTTAATGACGCACTGAGACGTACGTGAAGACCACCTCTACAGTAGGGTTATCTGGCGAGGGGGACACAAAGTGAGATGAAGGTTATCGCTGTTTGCAGGGCAATTAATAAAAATTTAATAATTAACTTTTGACTGGCGGCTGTAAGCAGGCACGTTTGTGTTGCAAAGTGAGCGGCCAGTCGTGTTTCTACGGAGTTCCACTTACCAGAATTCTAGCGTATCCGTGCTTTGCGATATCAAGCTGTGAAGTTTAATTGCCGTTCGCATGATTACGCATGCGATGTCATGTCACCGTTGCTGCCGCTCTCGCAAGCCTGTGTTATGCGCCATTACTTGTCCACGCAAGCTCTCGCCTGCGTTCTGACTGGGCCTCGGTAAGAGCCATGGTGTAAGGACCAATGAAAACGCGCCAAGCATCTCAACGCGCTCGCTTGCCCGCGAGGTGTTCATAACTCGAAGGACGCTCAGTAGCGTTCAATTGGACATTGCGCCATCCCCCGATTCAACTTGGCCCATACCCAATTTTAAGTTTGCCCACCCCCAGATTTCGAGTAGGCCCATCTCGAAATTTTAAGTAGGCTTACCCCCAGATTTCGAGTAGGCCCATCCCGAAATTTTGAGTAGGCCCACCCCGAAATTGCAAGTTGGCCCACTTCCAAAATTTCACATTGGCGCACCCCCAAATTACGTTGGCCCACTCGCACACTTAAGTTGGGCCACCCTCTAACTTCAAGTTGGCCCACTTCCAAATTTCACATTGGCCCACCCTCATACTTCTACTTCGCCCAACCCCGAATTTCAGTTGGCCCAAGTTCAAATTTCAAGTTGGCCCACCCACAAATTCAATTTGGTCCATGTCCAAATTGCAAATTGATCCACCCCCAAATTTCAGTTGGGCCTCCCCTACAATAAGCTTCCCCATGCATTTGCTAAGGAGCACTATGTATCTCTATAGGTATTCTCTTTTTATTTAACTTCTTAGTTTTAAATTGTTCCTTATGTCTTAAAAGCTACCAATCATCTACATTTACGTACACTATCATAACAATTATAATGTCTTAACCTTGCAAATTCCGCGCGAACTTTGGACAAAGGACGGTGAAAGAGACAAACGTAGACAAGCGCTGACTTCCAACCGAATTTTTATTCCCGAAAAAACAAACATGCATGGGGAGTGCACATGCGCAATTTTATACCAACGCTGGCTCATATCTATGACAAAACAAATCGAGGCTTCAGTGCCCGACACCAGTCATTATCTACGATAATAAAAAAAAAACGCGCTTAACCTTGCACTCACCCGCGCAACGCTTCAAACAGCGAAGCTAGGTGATCGTAGCCCAGCATTTTCCGGAAGTGCGCGCGAACTTTTCATCTTATTACTCATGATGATGTTAATTTCTTTTCGCACGTCTCGGACTTACGGCCGTCACTGCCCGTTGGATAGCACAGCTTGCAACACCGACACCGCGTTGCATACCGACAACGCCTTCCAGCAGACTCGCTCCGTGAATGCGTCTCTCTCTCTCTCTCTCTCTCGCTCTCATTTTCTTTTTCTCTCTCCCGAGCATAGCGCTCAAAACCTCTTCTTCACCTCGCAGAACACGAGCGTGGGAACGCGCCAGCTGTGGACGAAGACGACGACGCTCGAACGCAATCATATGGTTCGCATAAATGCATATGAATTTTCTTTAGCATTACCACTGCCGCCCGATTCTTGGCCTATCCCCCTTAGTGGGTGCGAGCCATAACGGAGGTGCATCATCATCATCATCATCAAATGCATGTTCTGCAAGCGTGGCTGTATAGCCTGGTGGTTACGACCTTCCCCTTGGGACCGTGGGTACGCGGGCTCAAATCCCGCCTCGGCAAGAAAGTTTATTTTCTTTTATTTCTTGATGCGAATCACAAACCACAAATTGCGGCTGGCTTACACAGCTTCTCTGTTGAAAATGCATCGATGCCCCTAAGTCCAGGGTACCGCTTGCGGCGTGCTTCAGTGCTAGGCCTATAAAGTCCGCAAGGAATCAACGAAGTGATGTGGACGCACCACCGTCAACGTTGTGCTCAAGCGTTTATGTAGCGGAGCCCGCGCTCAGCCTAAAGCGTTCCTTTGCAGACATGAGCGTTCACGTGCATGCCACTATACATGCACACTAGCGTTTGCACTTAGCTGCTCTGTGCATACACTGCCCTGAGCGGAACGGGCTGGCCTCATAGAACTAAATAAAGGCCGTGAAACGAGTCGAAGTATTATTTAGGACTCAATTCGTCGTGAGCACACTGCGCAAACAAACGAACAAACTACGCCCAGGGGACGTCTTCTGGGACGATCCCTTTCGGCGGTAAATACCCCTTTTCCGTGACGTAGTACACGGCGCGTGGTATGATTCGAGCGGTTTCGTTCAACCCGCCTATCGGCTCAATCGGTTTTGCTCAACCAGCAAATCAGTGCGGACCGAAAGGGATATCTGCAAAAGTGACCGTCCGACAATACATCGCCATAAGTAGACGTAGAGCTAACGTTATCCTGAGTGCGAGGCATTGCATATCTCGGTTTCGTGTTACATTGTTGCCTATTGAATTTCGGGTAAATTTTTGCATTGTTGTTATTCAACATATTCTGCTTCTTGTTCTTTTTTTTTCGTGAAGATTCTATCGAGAACTCAAGTTTTTAGGACCCGTGTAATACGGTATCCCAAACTTCCATTTTTTTTTCACTTTTCTATTGTTGCGATGGTGGTACTGGTGTGGCTCTAGCAACTTTATGACCTCAGTCTCTAGTTTCAGGCTAATGAACTTCGTGAGTGTCGTAGGATAGCTTCAGCTATGAAGACTACTCTAAAATTAACTTTTCCTTTTCCTGCAAAAAAAAAAACAAAAAAAAAGTGCATTCTAATCTCAACCTTTACTTTCGAAATTCATATTTTATTGGGATTCATTTCAGTTGATCTTTTTTTTTCTCGCTTGAGTAAGCATTTTATTCGAGGCGACACTGTATCTTACGAAAACACGCTTGATGCGTTTAGCTTTTACACTAACTGATACATTAAGGACGCCAAATAGTGATTCATTATCTATAGGCTCGTCATCTGACATGTTAATTAAACCTTTTGCAGGCAAGTCTTCCACATATGCAACGTTGGAAAAGAGAAAAAAAAGTAACACCAAAAAGACAGGGACTAATTGGAAAGTTATGAAAATTTTCAAACACTGAAAAGTTTCTCTTTTATTTTTCATTTATATCATCCTGCAATTCACCGTGAACGTTTTCCGTTAATTCAGCTCACATCCGTTTAGTGACACCAAGTCGACGTATGGAGACGACGTGTGCTGTCCGATAACCACTCTTCGTTTTTTCGTTTGTTTTGTTCCATTTATTGAGAATTTTCTTTCTGACGTTCAAGGGGGAGTGAGGACTAAAGGCGCGAATGCTTGACGGAGATCCCCACCCCAACATAAAGCGGTTGTCGCATACTTATTATTATAAAGTTGTTCTACTAAACCAGGCATTGAAAAATAATGTAAAAAAGTCTGATCAATCATGAGCTTACATTTACCGACCAGTAACGACTCGGAATATTTCCTGACATTGCACCGTATGTGTGCAAGTGCTTCAAAATGTCACGACTTTGCAGAGTGAATGCTGTTTGAATAAATTAGAATAATTTTTACTTACGACGTGTCAAAACCATTTCACGGAGTTTGTAGGTAGGGTGTTCAGAAAACGTATTTGCTTATTTGCCTTATTTATTTCTATATCCTTCGGAACTGCCTGATCAACGTAAATTCAGTGTGTGTACATTTTCCTGTTACTTCCACAATGTAATTTTTGAACGCGCGTTTCAACTTGTTGGGGATCGTGCGTGTTTAACAGACTACTTCATAGCCCCAGTGCTTGTACTTAAAGAAATTCTGATTTCTTTATGTGCTTTACGTACGAGGAATGCTACCGCATTAATGGTGTCTGATAGGAACGGTATTATTTTTATTTATTTTTTCTATGTCAGCGGAGCACGATATATGCCAGAACACGTCCATCGCTGCCTTCAAGGCTTCGGCTTCCATTCAAGTTACAAAACTCGCAGAGCGGTGGGAGTTACGGTTGTCAGTTTAAGTGACAAGTACATGCGACGTGCTTCAGGCGTATTTCGTGCATAGACTAGCTGGGCGTCGACGTGTTCGTTTCCCGTTTCACGCGGTATGATGGGAGTGCTGTAGCCTCAGCCAAAATATGTTGTATCTGCTTTTTAAAGCGAATATAAAGCTGAAACTTGGGAAACGCCTAAGCTTCGCCTTTAAGAGCAGAACGCGATATCATTCAAGAATTCCTGACTGCTTCTCACGCTTCCAGGCAACTGCAGCTTATGCAACCGTAATCTTTACCGGAAAACGCTGGCGGTGAACGCTGTGAGCTTCTGCTTCTGTTTGGATGGGATAATGGTACTCATATTGGCCGTGGTTATACCACTGTTAGAAAATGGGCTTGTGCAGTTGTGGTGCGTCCAATGGGAAGAAATAACTTCTGGTTACGCTAACAGCAAAAAAATAAACCAGAGAACACATTAGGCGAAGCACATGAACAAACGCCTGCACACACACACGCATACTACATACATGCATGCATGCATACATACATACATACATACATACATACATACATACATACATACATACATACATACATACATACATACATACATACATACATACATACATACATACATACATACATACATACATACATACATACATACATACATACATACATACATACATACATACATACATACATACATACATACATACATACATACATACATACATACATACATACATACATACATACATACATACATACATACATACATACAGCGAACACTTTCAACTAATTTTAAAGGTTGCCTGTGGCAGCTAGCAGAATTATAGTTCATGAGCTGCTTTACTCGAACAGGTGGACATTACTTGCACAAAAATTGGAAATGCATAATCGACTATATTTGACAAAAATTATCTAATTAAGTAGTTCACTAATTGCTTTATGGTCCATATTGGAATTTACAAATTCTAGCTGTGAAGTTCGCGAGGGGGATCTACTTGGAAAGAATTCTCAGGATGACACTAGTTTCTAGATATTAATTTCCGAACTTTGCGGAGAAATGCATTTGCGTTCCAGTTACTTTTTAACAAAACGTCGCTTTATGCATTGAAGTACAAAAGCTGTGTTAGTCTGTTTTGGACACGTTTAATATGTCGATAGTTCTATAACAGTCGCCTGTCGCGCTGCATAATAAACTGGGTGAGTGAGTGAAATACCTTTATCTTGGTTCCCGGTTTGGATACCGGACTAGGACAATTTTTTTCTTCAACTGGGAGGCTTTCTTTCTTGGAAATCTGCATGATTTTCCTTTGTAGTTCCATGCCACCATTCGGGTGGTCGAATATTTTTTTCCTCCTTTCCTGTACTTTTCCTCACCTTGCGGTCTTCCGCCGAACAGAATTACCACACTCAGTGTCCCAGTGTCTCTAGCTGTCACCATCAGGTCTCAGCATATCACTAGAAAAATACGCACTAGTGGCGCATTTTTCTTCAGACATTCTCGCATACCAATGACGCCTTATGTCATCTCAATCAATGGGCGGACCGTTTCCTATGTAAGAACCCACAGGTTTCTTGGCGTAATCATTGACCGAGACCTCTGTTGGAGCCCGCACGTGGCCTACGTGAAAAGGCTCCTGACAGCAATTTCCCAGTTGTTTGAATACTTGACAGGAAAGACGTGGGGGATGTCAGTAGAGGCAATGCTGAAACTCTACAGAGCTCTCTTTCTCGGTTTTTTTTAAGGTATAGTCTACCTGTACTGAACAAAACACTTGCAAGACAAATATTCGTGTTCTGCAGGCAGCACAAGCTCAAGTACTCAATTTTGCCTTGGTTTGCCCATCTGCACGTCAACAGAGGCAACAATTGCGGTTGCTCGGGACCATCCGATGCAAACTCGCATTACGGTGGAAGCCCTGAGAACGCACATCAGACATTTTGCACGTGCCCCCTATTACCACCTTGCAACGCTACCTTCAGACAGGCGCCAAGCATCGTTCTCTAAAAGCTATCATCAAGTACAACGACAAACTTCCCTCGGGCTTCACCGCTGCATCTAAACCATCGATACCGCCTTGATGTCTTATTAGCCCCACAGTACATCTCAGTGTACCAGGAATAAAGAAAAAATCTGAGCTGTCGTCACCTGCGCTGAAACAACTGTCTCTGCTTCTTCTACACGAGAGGTATGCGGACAGTGTACATATTTATACTGATGGTTCCACAGACCTCCAGTGTTCATCCGGTGCTGTGGTTGTCCCAGCAAGAGCTATTAGCATCAGCTTCAGGACTGACCACCCAACGACATCGACATCTGCAGAACTAGCTCCTCTTCGCGCTGCACTTTGTTTCGTCAATCGGGAACCACCTCGACAATGGTCAATCTTCAGTGACTCAAAGGCAGCCCTACAATCTGTGCTATCAGCTCTGCGTCGCGGGGCATACGAACAGCTCGTATTCGATATTAGATACCTACTCCATACATCACATGAAAAAGGACACCACGTGACGTTTCAGTGGCTTGCAAGTCACGGCGGCGTCATAGGGAACGAAGACGCCGATAGTGCCGCTCGGGAAGCTCTTGACGACACACAGGAAGAGGCCATACCACTCTCACGGTCCGACGCAGCCAGCAGACTATGAGGGCTTGCACAGGAGATCACGCTCTCTCTATGGCGCACACCAAGCAGCCAGACCAACCGGAGCAATCGTCAATACCACCTGCCCTCTTTGATGGATCTCTGTATGCCAACTGGACTCCGCCGAAGAGAGGCCACTAGGCTTCATCGCTTATGGCTAGGGGTGGCATTCACGAAATCTTATTCACTTCGCATTGTAATGGCCGACAACGCTTTTTGCAATACCTGTCTTTGCGAGGAGACGCTAGAACACATTCTATGCGACTGCCCTGAATATAACTTTCCGAGACAGTCCCTGGCGTCCGTTCTAGCGCACCTTGACAATAGACCAATGTCAATTGAGGCGATTCTCACGTGTCGTCGACAGAAGACATCGCAGCTGAAGGCGACGAAGGGACTACTTAGGTTTTAAATGCGAATGCATTTCTTAGTCGAGGCATGTCAGGCGTCTGTCGGTGTCCGCGCGCCGGCAGGTGTTATTTCTCCGCTTTCACTCCCTCTCCCATAGCAACAGCTGCGGGCGCGCGCGCTTATCCTCGCCCCTAGCAACCGGAGCAAGTGCTGCGGGCGGAGTAGCGGAGAGTGAGTGGAGGGGAGGAGCGCGCTCTGGCGTGTGAGGGCGCTCGCATCGCGGGAACTCGGCGGAGCATGGTTTCAGAACGGCGCAACAAGGAAGACGACAGACGAAAAAACACACGAACACATCTCTGTCGTCTTCCTTGTTGCGCCGTTCTGAAACCATGCATCCGTACCAACTCGCCCAATTGTCAGTGCTACTCAACTCGGCGGAGCTCCCGCGTGTGTGGAGAGAGTGTAGGAGAGGGTAGGTGCAGTGCTTCGCCGCTCCTTCTCTCGCCGTTCGCTCTCTCTCCTCCCTGCGCCCCACTCTCCCGTTCGCTCACACGCACGTATATATAAATGGAGTGAAGCGCGCACCTCACTCTCGACCGTTCGCTGGCTGGGCACCTCTCAAGGCGATGGCAGAAGTCAGTGAAGGCGAATGTCTGACGGCAACGGCACCCCTAGCAAGAAGTGCAATACAATCCAACCCGAGCATTACACCTCTCGCTGGAGGTGACGTCACTGCAGTAGCTTCAACGCCATCATCAACCGAAGGAGAAGAAGCAGAAGAAAAGTTCTCAAAGACCCTTTGACTGTACACTTTAGCGACCGCAAGGCTGTGATTATGGCCCTCAGGTACAATGACAACGCAAACAGGTGCTGATGAATGTGTAAATAAATGGTTACGGTACAAATCCTCGTCTCGATCGTCATTAATTTACGCCATTAAAATTACTACGCCGTGTACTTTCGGCGCAAGAAATGCATTCGCATTTCCTCACGATTCCCTTCGGGGAGGTGGGGGTAATTTTTTAAAAAGAAACGGGCTTGGACAAGCGGCTGTGACAGTGATGTGTGTGCAGTGCTACGTGCTCTCTCTCTCTCCTCCCCATCTTTCATTCCCCCTCATCCCGCTCCCAAGTGTAGGGTAGCAAACCGGTTGTGCTGAACTGGTTAACTTCCATGCCTTTCCCTCTTCACTCTTTGCTTCCTAGCTGTCAAATAATTCACCCTCGTTCTGAAATCTCCTAGCCTCCTGGCTAGCTCAGATGGTAGAGCTACCACCACGGAAGGAGCTTGGTCCTAGTTTCGAATCCCAGACCAAGACGTTGGCGTTATCGTAGGCGTTATCTTAGGCTGAAGTTCTTCCATAATATTTTTCATGGGCACTCTTGCATAGGTAAAACGAGTTACATGCTCGTAGCACATTACATTTCGAATCGCCATGACCATGCTTTCAAAGTTCTGGAGACAACTTTCAGTGTCAATTTGCTGAAAGTATTCATTTTTTTCAGCGAACGGCATCTGAGTGCAACAAGCTGCCTGAAACCGGTGTAAGCATCGCATCGAATTTTCAGTTTTATATGCGTGTTCAAGCTCTATAGCGCTGATTTTAACTGATCCGGTACTTGTTTTCTGCACTGTACTTCTGTACTTCTTTTGTTTTATACGGGTAGGATACCTCGATACGAGCGATCTTTTGCTTTTGTTTACCTGCTCATAAGCCTTGTTTCGCTTGTGTCACACTGTGTTTTGTGTTTACATCGACAAATGTGTAAATATGTGTGTATTCCTACCCCGTTCCCAACTGTAATGCTCTAGGAGCGAATGCGGATTTATGTACTAAAAAAAAGTTTTCTGGAACATCGAGGCTTTTTTTTAACAAACCCATCCGGGTTTTCTTTGTATCTTCGTGCAACGATTAGGCTGGACCACAATTTTGCCGTTTTGTGAAATAAACTGTGCTACGGTATAGACAAAGCGACGTGTCAAATTACACGGTGGCAATGCGCGTAGCATGGGGCTCCTTCCGCGGCACTTGTCGAATCGCTCGTTTAGGTGTGTTAGACTAAAGTCCCTAGATTTTCTGCTATTTTTTAAGCAGCGACATCTGAAGTCCCTAGATTTTCTGAGAAAAAAAATGTACCTGCGGACTTTAGGTTAGACTTCCTCTAACCTCGTATGAGGAACCGATGGCTTCGGACACTTGACACTAGTTTTTCGAGTGCTTCCGATGGAGTGATTGGTCGGTTCCGGCAACGGGGGTTGAACGCGGGTCATTTGAAACCTACATTGAATTTCATTTCATATAGCCTTCAAGGCCGAAAGGTATTGCATAGGAAGGGGGCACTACAAATGAAACACCAATGGCACAATAGATATACGTTAGGGATAAATGAATTTCGTTGAATTAGGATGGATTTAGTCCAAAAATAATAAAAAAACTCAAATAACCTTCAAAAAAGAATGCCAAAAAAATGTCCGATGATTACGATACTCCCGTAATGAGAAATTTGAGCGCAGCTGTATACGTGTTTCTGTTTCGCGATATATTGAGGCAAATAATTTAAGACCGAAATCACCGCACCGACTGGCAGTGGGCCAGGGTCACCAGCGCCTTCGCAGGGGGAGGGGCAGTATGGGAACGCTAGAATGATGAGCGGCATCGGAGCTAGCTGTGGAAGACGACGAAGGCACCGGCAGTGGAACAAGTGCATTGGCTCGGTTAGGCCCAGGTGCGCCGACGCTCAACCAAGGAACGGGCGCCTACGAGCTGCGCTCTTAAACTGAAAAGGTAATAGGGAAATGGTAACATTTCTTCCTGCAAGGTAACTTACTGCAAGTTTTTTTTTTCTTTTTTTTTTGCGCTGCTATTGTGCATCTTGACAATGATTCATAGTTGAACGGACGAGTAGTGTTTGGCATGAAGGGTTTCCTTATTGCCTTCGATAGATAACCTCATAAGACACTAAATGGGACCGAGAGAGTGGCCTTTTGGTGCGCGTGGTCATTGCATCCTTGGTGTAACAGATATTACAACTAAGCATGTTAAGGTAGAAAAAGGTTACTGTAACGGATCTAACCACCATCGTCTGAAGATGCGACTGTTATGTTCGTAACTATGTGATGGTATATGGGTAACTTAACGATCATTACATGTAACGACACCCTAATTATTTCGAGGTTATGGTAATGACAATGACTTGTCCACTTCTTCATTTTCAGCTCCTACGGATGTTCGTGGCATTAATTGTTTTTGTTTCTTCGTCCCTTGAACTCGTACAACGCTTATGGAGGGCGAGCTGTTTCCACTCTTTTTTTGCTCAACCACGCCCCCGTGGGCCATGTACAGGGCGGTTTATCACACCTGAAAAAACAACAAGGTTTGCCGAGACCGCGGCTAATCCTTTAATTAAAGCGTCTCGGTGATTACGGTGTTTTTTGTTTTTTTCGCGTGGTGGCACCTTCGCAAAACATAGGCCAACACTTCCTTATTTCTTTAAACCTTTTTTTTTTATTTTGCCTTGGCTTAACTTCTTCAAAGCGATGCCCCCCTGCGTTCTCGGCGTTAGATAAATGCGATCGTTATTTCTCTTATTTCTTTCTTTTAGAATTTCTCACCTTTTATATAAACCCTCAAAAACAAGGGGTAAAAAAGAGGCGAGGGGGAAGGGTTGCGATCAAAAAGAGCTTGAACGGTCACAGGAAGGTCGATTGCTGCTTATCGGACTCATTGAGGTGAATGCCAGACAATGCTTTGTTAGATGCTGAAAGAATAAAGTTAGAAGACGGCTCCCGCTTTGTCTTTTTAATGGGTAACTTCGAGCAGAGATTACACAAACAAGGTATACACATGCTTATGGAGCGGCAGTCAAGCAACTCTCCCCAACCTAGCTTTTTCGTGGAACTTTCGTTTTCCTGGGATGAAAGCATTTTCTTACGTGTGATTATGTCTTTATTTTTTTCGTGGGGCGAGGGAGAGGAGGTGGCGTGGTAATATACAAAGAAAGATACACCCGTAATCTATAGTATGCAGTTTCGCCGCGTGAGGAGACCCGAAAACCACACCAAGCATCGATCACTACAAGAGAACGACCTAAGACCTTCTTTCCTTCCTTAATGGAGGGTTGTCCAGAGCCGGAGATGATGAGATGGCGGCACAAGTTCGGTTAAAGCAAACACGCAGCTCAAACACTCGCAGGCACACAATCACGCACGCGCGCACTTACAACTCACCGGTGCGGGAGTAATGGACGTAAACGAAGAACAAGCAGAATGTGGGCAAAACAATCGGATTGCAAGCACACCCTGCAGCGTTGGCAGACAGCGCCACGTAAACAAAAAACGGGGGAGCAGAAGTAGCAGGCGATAGTTTAATGCAGACGACAGAGTTCGGAGGAAGCAGACGAAAATGAAGCAGATATAGAACGAAGGGAGCAGACGATAGTTTCATAGCTTCCGTCGCACAGGGCGCTCATTATTTCCACGTTGACCGTGTACGCCTTTGCCGTTCAGGGTTGACTTCCTGGAGCAACGGCTAGGTGCTTGTCTTGCTCTTGTCTCGTCTTTCTCTGTCTCCTTCTTCTTGGGCTTGTTATGGACCGCAGATGACTCCTCCCCCCCCCCTCCTCTCCTAGACGCCCTCCTGCCCTCGCTTGCTCCAGGGCGCGCGTATTCCGGGTACGAAGCGACAGCGAGGCTTATTTCCGCCAGCGCAGCCGGCGCCATGCCATATCTTTCTCTGCTTCTTACGCTGGCCGGGTGTCAACGGAAGAAGGGTGCGTTTGTCAAAGCACGCTTAGACTGCGCTATTAGGACAGAGTAGCGAGATGGCTTCCTTTCCGGCCAGCATTTTGCGCTCTCACATGCTCAAGCACCCACATAAACATGCGAAAACACGCACTGTCACAAACACGAAAAAACGCACCGGCACGTGAAAACTCAGAAAAGTACTCAAAAAAGAAAAAAGAAACGCGCCGGCAAACACACTTACAAGTAAACACGCATGCATGCAAACACATAAGAGCAAACGCACATACAATTAAGCAAGCACATATACGATAAGGCAAGCACATATAAAAACGCGCATACAAGCCAGCAAACACGTATACAATCACGCACACGCACAATTAAGCAAGCACTGTTCCGACGTGGGAGTGTCCCGCTGCGTGCTAACGCGCCCCCTAAAGGACCCTAACAAACTTTCTCATCCATCCATATACGGACGCGCATACAAACAAACACACATGCATACAAGCAAACACACAAGCACGCAAGCACACGATGAAACAAACATATATTCAAGCAAACACAGATTCAAGCAAAGACACAAGCACGTGACGACACAAGCCAGCACACATACACACAAACGCGCGCACATGCACACAGACATGCGCGCACGACTCTCATTCTTGGCGTCACTTTAGTAGGAAACACAAGGCACTCATGGCGTCAGCGTGATGTCGCGCATACCGTGTCTGCTTCCGCGCGCAGTTTTTTTTTTTCCGGTTATATGTATCCTCGGCAGGAGCAATATGAGACACACGCGGCATCTCGAGCAATACACGACCGTCTTATTGTTGTGGAAGGTCTCATGTATAGGAATCGGTCGCGGAAACGGAATCTTGTCGGCTCTGGGCGAACACAATGGAAGCTATGTCCGGCTCGTATTTTCTACACTTAGGACAATGGTTTCCGCTCGGATGGGTGCACACTTACGGGTGCATGCATACAGTATAGCCTCCTGAGACCCGAACCACAACTATGGAATATCATCGATCTTCAAGGCGGTTTTTATTGTCTGCTGTTAGGTTGTGAACTTGAAAAACATTTTTTAGAATCTAGATATCACGATTAGATGCCAAAAGCTCAGTCTCCATGTACTTGAAGAAAAAAATAACTATTTCCATCATCTCCTCATCTTTGCTATGGTAAAAACTGTATTTCATTGCTTAAACGCACAGGTCAAGATGGAACAATGTATAATACATTGCCATGTATTACATGTAAAACACTGCCATGCCAACTACGTGTAAACACATTGCCATGTATTGTGTGAAAATACGGTCCGGTATTTTCACACAATCTCACTTGTTTAGAAACACACCTGAAGGTTTATTTCGGCTGTCGGGGACGACACCAATGTCTAAATCAATTGAGTGTCAAATTTATCGAAAGTGTATTACAAGAATATGAGTAAACCACTTCTTTACAGTTACACATGCACCGTACTTCTTACTCAGAATGAATATTTTGCGTAATCACTTCCAAGTGAATATCAAAAAAATGTTGAAGACAATGTGCACTGCACAAGGGGTCTTAGGAGGATGGAGAGATACCTCTGAGTTTTAACGTAGTTCTAATGATTTGCGGTCTAAGTTCAAAACACGCTCGAAGTTTCGTTACTCGTGAGATGCCTACATAAATCTAGCAGACTTGCTTTAAGTACGAGTAGATATGGTATTGACGTTCGCATCAAATTGACTTTGTTCCGACGTGATATCAGATTGCCAGAACAGGAAATTATACTCCTCCATCAAAATGACAATCGTCTAGGCAAAAAAAAAAATTTTCCGTACCTAAAGAAATGTGCCCCCAAAATGTAGATAAAAGAAAATGTATTTCCTTAGTACAAACAGTCGTCCACGGGGACTAATTTCCTGCTGTTTTTTAGTGAAACAGCTGCTAACCGAAGTCAATATTGGATATACAGAATGCGAAGGTTCATTGTGAGATCAACGTCAAGAAGATTTTCGCATACGCAAAACACATGAAAACAAGTCCCCTGCTCGAAATGTTGGCTTAAAGCAACATTCCTTGTTCGATTACTTCTCATGATTTTAAGTTTCCATTTTTCTTTGAACTTCTGTCTTGTTTACATTTCATTAAGGTATTTGCTTTTTGAAGGAGGTATATTCGCTGTGATTTCTTGAGTACGAGCAATGCTGCCACAAACTAACATTCGAGTAACAAGCTATAATGCCTCAGACTTGGACCGTGTTTCTTGTGAAGCCTGCTACCTATATCCAATTACCGACTTCAGCGGGAATGAACAGAATTCGCTGTGCATTTTTTAGGAACGAGCACTTATCCTATCAGAAATGTTACGCTTAACATTTTATGTTCCTTGACGCTTTTGCGTCATTAAACCTGAATTAACTAAATAACTATTTTATGTTCCATCGCTCTTTGCGCAGTCCTTAACTTGTTCTCGGACTTCATTTTTGAGCTCCTAGTTCCTGCCCCATATGCTAGCACCGGTAGACTGCAATGATTGAAAACTTTTATTTTCAAGGGCTGTAGTAAGCTCGCATTCAGGATTTGGATAATGCCTACCGTAGGCACTCCATATAAGGCTGAGAATTGCACTGTAGAGGCTGACTAATGAATACGAATTCTTGTTCTCTTGCCAGGCTATTGAACGTTACCTTTGACTTCTGCGTATTATTCTTCAACCCTACTCTTACACTTTCTCAGGTAGGGTCCTTAGTCGTTTGTGGCAATTCATCTCCAGTGTTGGTGAACAGGAAAATGTAATCGGTAAATCGAATGTTACTGAGATATTCGCCGTTGATCCTCACTCCAAAGCCTTCCCAGTCTAATAGCTTAAATTTTTCTAAGCATGCAGTGAATAGCATTGGAAAGGTTTTGTCTTCTTGCCTGACTCCTTTCGTGATGGGTATTTTTCCACTTTTCTTGTGGATAATTAGGGTATCTTGGAGTCTTTGTAGATATTTCACAAGGTATTCACGTGCGCTTTCAGCACTCCTTTATTGCGTAACACCTGTGTGATTCCTTATATCTCTACTGAATCAAATGCATTTTCGTCATCTATGAAAGTCTTATAGAGCGGTTGTGTACTTCGCAAATTTCACAGATTAACCTTATTGATGAGGTGGGTATGATCCAGTGTAGAATATCCGTTCCTGAAACCAGCCTGCTTTCTCGGTTTTTCGAAATCAAGTGTCACCCTGATTCTATTCAAGATTACCTTTGTGAATGTTAGAATACTAAGCCATTATTGGCCCCAAATTTCTTCAATTCCTTAACGTCTTGCTTCTTATGGATTAGTATACATATTGGAGAGTACATTTAAAATGCAGAAATGCTGCTTTTCGATGCGGCCGAAATGAAAAATAAAGACGTGCACGTTAAAAAAGTTGCATGTGACCAAAATTCATATTCAGTACCCGGCTATGGCGTGCCTCAAAATCAGATCGCGACTTTGGCGCGTAAAATCTTAGAACGAAGTTAAATTAAATTGTTCTGTAGGCTTAACCCATTCGTTGTTATACGAATGATCACTGAACTCAACATCGTGTAACAATAAATACCGTGTCGTAGAAAAGCATAGGATGAAATGCATCTAGAAAAGAAAAAGCCAAGTTTACAGCAATTGTGCAGTAGAAACCGCATCGGATGCTGTAAACAATACTGCAACAGAACACCAAAACGACTTTTGATTACAAAAGTACTCACGCAGATCTAACGCACATTTTGGAATCTAGGCGAAGCAGAGCTTAATTAAAGCAATTACTTTAAAGCTTGAAGGTTGGCTGATGACAAGTCTATGCGCAAATGAAGTAACACACGTGTCAAGCAACATTTAGAGATTCGCTACCTCTTACGTGGGACATACCTATTCTTCAGGACTCGCCAAGAATAGGCGCACCTCCTGTGGCAAATACCGAATGGATAAGCAAAAATAAACTTAAGTAAGTAAAAAAATTCATGGAATATCACTAAACATCCCGTTAAGATATTGGTGTGCTTTAGGTACATCTGTGAGCCGACCTTTTACTTTCATATTTTATTCAGAAACCGTGCATCGTTGGACACGCTCAATCTGTAGGACTGACCAAAAGCCCAGTGACACATACTGAGTGGCTATATAAAAAGAAGTAAATCCTAGACTTTGTTAAAAATAACTCACCGTTCCATTGACAAATCGGCGTACTTTAGAGATTCCTGTGAGCCCACATTATAAGTTCAGGTTTTCTGTAGGAAGTAATTTTTTTTTGTTACACAGCACAGAACTGGACGTACGTGGTGAGCATACAAATTTTATATGAGCCACTTCGCGAAGTACCTTCATATAACCTTTGTATATATATATATATATATATATATATATATATATATATATATATATATATATATATATATATATATATATATAGTATATATATAAATTTATTCGGCCAAACAGCACTCACTGTCAGAAAGGTCTGGGACGGATCGCAAAGAAATCTTCGCTTGAAAATACGATCGCATTGACCCGAAATTTGCCCCCCTGATATCGAGGGGAAGTATTTAGTCATTTTGACTGTTTCAGGTACCGTGAAGCCCCTTTGCAGTACTGCAAACCTTGCAATATCCTTTGTAGTCGCTTTCAGACCAGGCACAATGAATTCCAACCCCCAAACCCACAGTATTGGCACATTTCGAATGCAAACGAGGTACGGCACGGGAGAGCAAAAACGGCGTCAGTTAAATCACCGCCGCCACGCTCCAGTATTGGGTTTCCTTCGCAAACACGTCGACGGACTTTGGTTTTCATTTCCAAGCCGTCGTTCCCAAAGAGCCAACGTTGAAATAGTTCTTTAAACCCTTTCTCAGTCCCTCACTCACAAGGGGCGTACTATATTGTGGCAAAATAATACACCGGCACGTCCATATTCCTGCTTGCGAAAGTAGGTCCAACGCATGGCGATGCTATGCGCAACTCCATTCGCAATCAATTGTGAAGCCCGCAAGCGTCCAGTAAGGTCACTCGTTGAGTTTTGCAATCCACGGCTCCGAGCTGTCGTCTGGCTTCACTTCATACCACTGTAACCCGAGGTCCTCATCAAAATAGGGCTTCTTTCATAGAACAAGACATAGATAATTAAGCCGTTTTAATTAGAGTCCGCACGTCGTTCCTTTACTCGCCTTCGCTCCAGTTTAAACGCGAACATTGAGCACTGCCAACGAGAATTCCACCAGAAGCAGGGCATGCAATCGAAACGAGAGTATATTTTGTTTAATGAAAGCGCCGTGTCAGCGATGGCGGTACTGGTAGCGTATGGTAAATACCGTCGTTGTGTAGGTAATATTCAGTGACGACCTTTATTACCTCGTCACGCCACAATATATAAAAAAACACGCATGTCCCCGCAGAATGTGGGACTCGCACTTACAAGAATCAACTTCACATTTCTAAACACTGTGCGTCATCAGGCAACATGTGAAAAAAAGGTATGCAAAAAAAAGAACGAGGCAACGTGCTGTCAGGTGACATTTGCATCGTAAAATGCGCCCTATTACCGTAAGAAATTTACAAAAGGGGAGGTTCGAATAGGTATGCATTCTGGAAGCCGAATGGAACACGATTATTCCAGAAAAAACGACCACAGCATCTTTAATCGAACATAAAACAGTTCCTTATTCTTAAACATGAAATATAAATATTGCGCCACCGTAATCCGATCAGCAAAAAAAAGAAAACAATTATAATAACTAAGGTTGTATACATATTTGGCGCATGCTTATAAAGCCATTACAAAATAAATGTCTGGGGATCAGAAACGCTTATAAATGAAAAACCATGTTTTCCCTTATCTCTGGCGCTATTGCAGTGACAGTAATGAAACAAGAGGCCAGCACATAAACATGTGTATTTCTACAATGTTTTGTTTCTAAAATAAAGGAAGTGTGATACTAGACCACCACACGCTGTTTTGATGAGACTGGTATAACAATAAATCAACACAAACTTGTATATAGGCGGCCTATAAGCGAGTCATTCTTATTGAATGGCTTGAAGTTATTGAGCAGGAGTTATCTGGCCCGTGCGTTCGCTCGAGTAATTGGTGGCACGGCGCCGTAACCGCTTCTCTCAAGCAGCAAAATCATTCCGAAAATACCTGACTTGCATCGTTTTCTGTCCCTCGAGATTCAAATATGTCTTGTTATTGCTTATATATGTTATAAAGGAACAAATGTTCGATAACTTCAAACAGTGAATTCTCAAATCGAAGGCTGATCCAATACAGAATAGCAGGCATTATTGGATAGGTAATTGAAGTTCATGAATATTTAAACACCCCTAGTTTAAAACCTCATTCACGAAAGTTGCCCGTTATTGTTGTAACCATGTCTTGTCTTACAGCAAGGCTTCTGAACTTATCCGCCTGATGGAATGTAGTTTGTTGTACACCTTCATGCAATATGAAAGGTAACACCGGTTTTGGTTTCAAAGCCGCTAATTTTCCTTGTGTGTGCTTGTAATGAGAAAAAGTTTGATTAACAGAATTCTTATACAGAAAAACAAGATAAGAAATTGCAGTTAGTAAGGTCCTATCTTGGGCGTTTGCAGGAATCACCGTTCGAGCACCGACAAAGTTTAAACTTTCATATTGGACGAGGGTGTGCAATTGCTGGGCGTGAGTAAATTTTTCTTCCTTCTATTTTTATCGTGCTGTCTGATTATGCGCAGACAATAGAAATGTAACGTTGGCTGTAGTAGGTGTTTGCCACGAACTTTTCATGTATATAATTTATTCATACTGAATAAATAACCATTTAGTAGTTCAGCGCCCATGTTTTCCATCTCACTGCTGTCCTGAAGACAATGCTCTTTCTCGGGAATAGCCACCTGGGACATTGTAAGAGTAATATTGTAAAAACACGCAGGTTAGCAAAACTTGGCTTTGCGTTCTTGGCTTGCAGTATTTTTCTTATGGGTGCATTTTTTTTGCTGGCACAAGTTTAAGTTAACATTGTATTGTATTGACACGTATAAATGTTTATATTTCACCGGTGGCCGCTTTCCACCGGCTAACAAATGTTAAACGTTATCGCTCGGCGCAGGACGCGCCTGTATCGGAAGTTTCTAGGACGTTATCGATGCTTCTTTCCGATGCCTGTTTTCACCGACGCTCATGTTATCTGATTGTATGACCGACGCGAATTGTCTAGAACTTTCTGGAAGACACGCGGGCATCAGGGATTAATCTGGAACCTTCGATGACTCAGGTATAAAAGCCGACGCGCTTCGCCGCTGATCAGATTTTCGACGATCGCCGACTGTGTTCGCCGCTATCGTTGTGCTTTGAGTGTACCTTGATTTTGTGGGCACAGGTTCGCCCAATAAACAACCAGTTTCGTCGTACACAGTTTTACGACTGTTTTCTTCAGCGTCACTACTACGTGACATCTGGTGGAGGTGCTAGTGCGTTCATGCAGCGAACGCCCCCGCAAAGCCGCGATCCAAGCCCGAAACCGGAGGACAACGCCAACGTCACCAAGGACCAGCGAGCTAGCCGTAGGCAGCAAGGACTTCTGCCGGAGTACGGACTTCTTCCCGAGAAGACCACAGCGATCAAGGCCAAGTCAACGACCTCAATGGCAGCCCCAGCGTCCCCCATCCTGCTGCAACAACCTCGCGAGCCCCCGACCTTCCGTGGATCATCGGCTGAAGACCCTGAAACCTGGCTGGAGACATACGAGCGGACCGCGACGTTCAACAAATGGAGCGACGACGACAAGCTACGTCATGTCTATTTTTCTTTGGATGACGCTGCTCGGACCTGGTTTGAGAACAGAGAGAGCACTCTAGTGACTTGGGACCTATTTCGTGAGAACTTCGTGAGGACCTTCACGAGTGTCGTACGAAAGGAAAGGGCCGAGGTTCTCTTGCAAACCAGAGTACAATTGCCGAACGAGAACATCGCGATCTTCACGGAGGAGATGACTCGCCTCTTCCGCCACGCCGACCCCGACATGTCTGAAGAAAAGAAGGTTCGGTTCTTGATGCGGGGCGTCAAAGAGCATCTATTCACCGGATTGATGCGCAACCCGCCCAAGAGTGTGGCAGAATTTGTTTCGGAGGCCACAACGATCGAGAAGACGCTTGAAATGCGAGCCAGGCAATACAACCGCCGTGCACTGACAAACTACGCCGAAGCTCAAGCGCTAGGCGCCGACGACCTGCGCGAGACGATCAGAGCGGTTGTACGGGAAGAGCTGCAGAAATTATTCCCAAGGTCGCAGCCTCAGGTGACTTCGATCGCTGACATAGTTAAAGAAGAGATTCAGCGGTCACTGGAAGTGCCAGAAGTTCCGGCATCGCCTCAACCACAGCCGCAAGCGATGACCTACGCCGCCGTCGCCCGTCGTCAAGGCCCCCCTCCGCGCTCGCGCCAGGGCCCCGTAACGCCGCAGTTCCGTCGTCCACCGCCGCCGCCGCCAGCACGCCCGCCCGTCGCCCAGCGCAGCTACCAGAGGAAGACGGACATTTGGCGCGCCCCCGACCACCGCCCGCTCTGCTATCACTGCGGGGAAGCCGGCCATGTCTACCGCCGATGCCCATACCGCGAGATGGGCCTACGAGGGTTCGCCGTCAACGCGCCGCGTCCACAGCTTGGCGAGCGACCACGTGACATCGCCGACTACCTCGCCGGAGCCCAGTGGCAACCACGACGACCCTCACGCTCGCCGTCACCGGGCCGCTACATCTCGCCGCATCGCCGTCAGTACACCGGTCCCACCCGGGGCCGATCTCCGAGCCCTTACTCGGGAAACTAAAAGCAGCAACCGATGGAGGTGCGGTTGCTGTACGACGCAATGCCGAAGATCCTCCGCCGCCGACGACGACGACGATTCGCGAATCATCACGACGAGATATCAGCACGCCGCCTAGCAACAGCCTTGACAACACATCGCCGCCGAAGGAAGACCTTCCGACGCGACGTAGCAGCAGCAGAGCAAGCCGACGCAGCCGTGATCCGACGCCACGAATTAACCGCAACGCCAGACGCCGGTCTACCGATCTAGACGTGCTCATCGATGGTCATAACGTCACCGCTCTCGTCGACACTGGCGCCGACTATTCAGTTTTCAGTGGCACGTTCGCCGCCAAGTTAAAGAAGGTGAAGACGGCCTGGCAAGGACCCGATATACGGACAGCGGGAGGTCACCTAATAACGCCGGCTGGAATCTGCACAGCGCGAGTCACGGTAAACAACCGCACTTACCCGGCGAGCTTCGTAATCCTGCCGCACTGCTCCAGGGACGTCATCCTAGGCATGGACTTTCTAAACCAACATGGTGCAGTCATCGACTTAAGGTCCAAGTCGATAACGCTTTCAACACACAAAGCGATACCGCCGGATACAAGCATCAGTTACCATGCCTTGAATGTGCTTGAAGAACAAGTCACCGTTCCGCCGCGCTCCAGCGTAATGATTTCCGTCGGTACCGAAGTGCCTGCAGACATGGAAGGCGTCATCGAGGGCGATCATCACTTACTGCTCGACCGTGAAATTTGCGTCGCTAGAGGCATAGCTGAGCTACGTGCAGGGAAAGCAAGGGTGATGCTCACGAACTTCAGCCCCGAATACAAGCACATTAACAAAGGCACCACGGTCGCCTACATCGACGAAATAGTACAAGCCAGCAGTGCGTTCGCCTTCACGGATTCCAGTGCACCTGCATCGACGACTACAATACCTGAGCCAACTTTCGACGTCAATCAGAACCTTCCCAGGCATAAGAAAGAACAACTAAAAGCTCTGCTCCTGCAATACAAGGACTGCTTCTCGTCGTCGTCAAAAGTTCGACAAACCCCTGTCGCCAAGCACCGCATCATCACCGACGAAAATGTCCGCCCACTCCGTCAGAGCCCGTACCGTGTTTCGGCGCGCGAACGTGAAGCCATAAGGCACCAAGTCGACGAAATGCTACGCGACGACATCATCCAGCCGTCCAAGAGTCCGTGGGCGTCCCCCGTGGTGTTAGTGAAGAAGAAGGATGGAACCCTACGTTTCTGCGTCGATTATCGTCGGCTCAACAAGATCACGAAGAAGGACGTATACCCCCTCCCACGGATTGACGACGCCTTGGATCGACTCTACAACGCAAAGTATTTTTCGTCGATGGACCTCAAAACCGGCTACTGGCAAATCGAAGTCGACGAGAGGGACCGGGAGAAGACTGCCTTTATAACACCAGACGGACTGTTCGAGTTCAAGGTCATGCCGTTTGGTCTTTGCTCGGCACCTGCGACTTTCCAACGCGTCATGGATACAGTACTGGCAGGCTTGAAGTGGCAGACTTGCCTCGTCTATTTGGACGACGTCGTTGTGTTTGCCTCAAGCTTCGAAGAACACCTGCGGCGCCTTGAAACAGTTCTTCAAGCAATCAAAACCTCCGGACTCACGTTAAAGCCCGAAAAGTGCCGCTTCGCATATGAGGAGCTCTTGTTTTTGGGCCACGTCATCAACAAGTCTGGAGTGCGCCCCGACCCTCAGAAAACTGCGGCCATCTCCAACTTTCCTCCGCCCGCTGACAAGAAGGCAGTGCGTAGATTTCTTGGACTGTGCGCCTATTACAGGCGCTTTGTCAAGAATTTCTCACGGATCGCTGAGCCACTGACGTATCTCACTAAGGCCGACGTCGAGTTCAAGTGGGAGACGCCGCAAGTCGAAGCATTCGAAGAACTGAAGCGACGCCTGCAATCGCCGCCAATACTTGCGCATTTCGACGAAAACGCCGATACGGAAGTCCACACCGACGCAAGCAGCGTAGGACTCGGCGCCGTGCTTGTGCAGAGGACTGACGGACTAGAAAGGGTTGTAAGTTACGCTAGCCGGTCGCTATCGAAGGCGGAAGCAAATTATTCCACAACAGAAAAGGAGTGCCTCGCCATCATCTGGGCTACATCAAAGTTTCGCCCCTACCTCTATGGCAGGCCCTTTAAAGTTGTGAGCGACCACCACGCCTTGTGTTGGCTAGCTAACTTGAAGGATCCTTCAGGTCGCCTCGCACGCTGGAGCCTGAGACTTCAAGCATTCGACATCACCGTCGTTTACAAGTCCGGGCGAAAGCACTCTGACGCCGATTGTTTGTCTCGCGCCCCCGTCGAACCGCCGCCACAAGACGACCAGGATGACGACACTTTCTTGGGATCCATCAGTGCCGACGAATTCGCCGAACAACAACGAGCCGACCCGGAATTAAGGAGCCTTGTAGACTACCTTGAAGGCAAGACCGTCATTGTGCCGAAGGTGTTCAGGCGAGGATTGGCGTCGTTTTTCTTGCAAAACGACATTCTCCTAAAGAAGAACTTCTCGCCTCTCCGAGCCAACTACCTCATCGTGGTACCCTCAGCATTGCGTCCAGAGGTCCTGCAAGCTCTCCATGACGACCCAACGGCTGGACATCTCGGTTTTTCACGCACTCTCGCGAGGATACAAGAAAAATACTACTGGCCTCGCCTCTCTGCCGACGTCGCCCATTACGTAAGGACATGCCGAGACTGTCAGCGACGCAAAACACCGCCGACAAGGCCAGCCGGACTTCTACAGCCGATCGAGCCACCTCGCCGACCATTCCAGCAGATCGGGATGGACTTACTGGGGCCTTTTCCGACGTCGACGTCCGGGAATAAATGGATCGTCGTAGCTACGGACTACCTCACCCGCTACGCCGAAACAAAAGCCTTGCCCAAAGGCAGTGCTGCCGAGGTAGCCCGATTCTTCGTTGAGAACATCCTCCTGCGTCACGGTGCCCCAGAAGTCCTCATCACCGACAGAGGCACGGCCTTTACGGCAGAGCTAACTCAAGCCATCCTGAGGTACAGCCAGACAAGCCATCGCCGCACCACCGCCTACCACCCGCAGACGAATGGCCTCACCGAGCGCCTAAATAAGACCATCGCCGACATGCTGGCAATGTACGTCGACGTCGAACACAAGACGTGGGATGCCATCCTTCCGTACGTGACCTTCGCATACAACACGGCCGTGCAAGAAACGACGCACATGGCGCCGTTCAACCTGGTCTACGGAAGGAACCCAGCAACGACGCTTG
This sequence comes from Dermacentor silvarum, assembly GCF_013339745.2. Taxonomy (NCBI): domain Eukaryota; kingdom Metazoa; phylum Arthropoda; class Arachnida; order Ixodida; family Ixodidae; genus Dermacentor; species Dermacentor silvarum. The sequence continues at coordinate 113,652,569 of NC_051162.1, forward strand.
ACGCCATGCTACCAGACGTCGCTGACGAAGACAATCTCGACGTTGCCACTTATTTGCAGCGTGCCGAAGAAGGTCGACAGCTCGCCCGCCTGCGCATAAAGAACCAGCAGAGGACCGACAGCCGACACTACAATCTACGACGACGCTACGTCGAGTACCAGCCCGGCGACCGTGTTTGGGTCTGGACTCCGATACGCCGACGAGGACTTAGCGAGAAACTGTTGCGTCGCTATTTCGGACCATATAAGATAACCCGACGTATTGGCGCACTGGACTATGAGGTCGTGCCAGACGGCATTTCGCAATCACAGCGGCGCCGGGCACGGCCTGAAGTCATCCATGTGGTGCGTCTTAAACCTTTCTACGCCCGCTGACGACGTTAGGTACTTTGTTACTTTGTTATTTTTTTTGTCTGTTTGTTTATTACGCATGGTTTTGTTTTCGCTTGCGTGTTTGTAGCATCGGGACGATGCTTTTTAAGGGGAGGGTATTGACACGTATAAATGTTTATATTTCACCGGTGGCCGCTTTCCACCGGCTAACAAATGTTAAACGTTATCGCTCGGCGCAGGACGCGCCTGTATCGGAAGTTTCTAGGACGTTATCGATGCTTCTTTCCGATGCCTGTTTTCACCGACGCTCATGTTATCTGATTGTATGACCGACGCGAATTGTCTAGAACTTTCTGGAAGACACGCGGGCATCAGGGATTAATCTGGAACCTTCGATGACTCAGGTATAAAAGCCGACGCGCTTCGCCGCTGATCAGATTTTCGACGATCGCCGACTGTGTTCGCCGCTATCGTTGTGCTTTGAGTGTACCTTGATTTTGTGGGCACAGGTTCGCCCAATAAACAACCAGTTTCGTCGTACACAGTTTTACGACTGTTTTCTTCAGCGTCACTACTACGTGACAGTATTCTAATGTAATGTTTGCGTTGTCGGTCATGAATTAGTGCCTGTGCCTACCGTTGCTGACCTACGACTGGGTTTTAAGGCCTGTCAAGTTGCTGTATGCAACTTTTTCCTTAAATATCCCGTAAATTGTATGTTTATGCAAATAAAGGCAAAGCAGCTGGGCTGCAGCGTAGCAGCCGTGTGGATTCTGAAACATCTTGAAGAGAAACTTCACTCCAGACTACTTGCAGTGATTTTCTTTCGCTGTGTTCAGGGTTCTGTTTCGTTTCGTATTTCGTGTAGTAACTGCATAAAGATAATGACAAGTTATGTTATGTATGTTGCATCATATCTAGGTTATGCTAATGACTGTTTTGTGATGCGACTGGACGTTCACGTGGTACCAATAGGTGGCGCTCTGGGACTATGCACATAGTCGTTATGCATTACCCTCCACGGTAGCGCAGTTGCTATAGCGTAGTGCTGCCGATCACGAGGTTGAGGGTTCGGTTCCTACCTTTCTTTGAGACGTTCAACCCCGTGGATTATTGAATAAATTATTGATGTGACGGTGAATTCATCCGCCATTTTGTTTTATTTCTGGCTTTGTTTCCGTTGCATTTCTTTTTTTTTTTTTGCATTTGTTAGCCACAACTGGGCTTCACTTTTGATTATTGGAATAGCCGGCCCTTCTATGGCCTATTTCTGAAACAACTTATCACTTATTAAACGACTTAGTGCGCGTGCATTTGCATAGCAGAGAACCGCTTTTTCATATCAAACAGCGCAGTGGAAACTCACTTGACTTTTTAGCAGCTAAAAATATAGGCAAGGAAACTTCAGCTCAATTATCAGCCCGAGTGGCTTATTTATAATGCACGCACCAGCGCGTTCCAAAGAAATTGAGGCATTTGTACTTCATCAGGAAGCAACGGTCCTGCCTGCCATAGCCGCACGAAGTTGAGATAATAACCTGCAATTAATATAAAACACCGAGAGACATCAGAAAGCACGAACGCGACCGCGCATTTCCATTCCGGTTTCGTCTCGCAACCTTGGAAGGCGGTGTGTTTCAGGGTGCCACTCAGCGGAACTGCGGCACCTGAAGCAAAAAAGACAAGCCAATTTGGTACACGTGCGCGTAGAATAAAACAGCGCGGAAATATATATGAAAGATGGCTTAGAGTAAGCCAAGGCATGCACGGAACTCGCGGCTAATTATTGATGGACAGCGACCGACACACAAACATACGTTCGTACATGCCTACCCAGGTACATACATAATTACTACACTCGGCCGTGAAAACTTGCGCAATACAATTTCGTATGCTGACAAAGGTAGGCCCGCCTACCTATATATATATATATATATATATATATATATATATAAGTGAAGTAAAGAGTAACCGGAGCCGGCACAGGAGTAGTTCAAAAAATAGAAGCACGTAGGAAAAACATAAGACTTTACTGACGTTTCGGCCGGGGTCCGGCCTTCATCAAGAGTGAACAATTTTTTTGCAATATATATATAATATTACACTATAATAATATAAGCATCGCATTGGTCAATATCACTATATATATATATATATATATATATATATATATATATATAGTGATATGTCGACCGATGCGCTGCTTTTATTATGTACGGAGCAACCGCCCCAGGCAGAGTCGAAGCACCACACGAGCCAAAGGATGATGGTGAGTCGTATGTACAAATGACGACGATATGTACAAATAGCACTCACAATATACAGGGTGCTCAAAATTATCCTTTACAGAATTTAAAAAAAAATTGCCTGTGGCAAGTAGCATAACTCTTATCATTGTGCTGGGTGATTCGAAGGGGCGGACATTAGAAGGACGAGAAATCGAGACGCGTATCAACTAATTAACAAAAAGATCCCTAATTCAATTCTAAGTTAATTACTTTACGACATATATTGCAATTTACGAATTGTAGTAGGTGAGCTTGTCAGGCTCACCTACTACCCTTGGAATGAATTTCCAAAATTACACCAGTTTCTTTGCTTCTAATGTTTCTTTGCTTCTAATGCTTCTTTGCTTCTAATGCTCCCTCTGGTTTTAGAATAAAGCAAGCTTTAAAATGTCTCATGCAAGTATAGAAATTGTCTAATTTTGGGAATTCTAGGATGTCAAAATTCTTTGATAATAATGGTGAGAAGGCCCTACCTTATTCCGAAACTATCCAAGAAAATATTTAATCTCAATTCGATTGGCTTATGGAACTATTTCATTCCCTTCTGACAGCATTCGATTCCGTGTTTGATATGGTCTTAAAAAACTACTAGTATTCGCACTATTCGTGATTTTGGTGCACAATTGCGTAGCTCTCATAGACTCCCAGATGTAATCGCAGAAGGAAACAGTTACATTTCACATCGGCGATGATGCTTGGTTTGATGAAACTAGAGTGTACTAGATTGGGGGAGTGGGTCTAGCGGACGCCTTGGCAAGCGCCGAGGGTGAAGCAAAAAACGCGGAAAATGTGGCGGCGCTGCCGTCGCCTTCTTCTGAATCACCGGCCAATAAACGTTGGCTCCGGCTATTTCGGCAGCGCTCATTGGCTGAGATGAGCTCGCGGGCTGAGTAGCTGTCGTCTGCTCGACGCACCGTCGTTGGTGCATCGTTTGCGTTCCTTCCGCCGCTCTTTTTCCATTTTATTTACGATATACCGGTGGGAAATAATCTCAATGTTACCGCCACGAGTGTCCGGCTGCGAAAGCTCCATGCAGCTGCTCTCCGACGCGACAAACGTCCGGCCGGCGAGCGGGGCCGCTCATTGGGAAGAAAGTGACGGTGGCGCCACCTGGATTTTCAATAAAAAAATGCCTCAGCGCAGAGCCCTCGTTGGACCCACTCCCCCAATCTAGTACACTCTAATGAAACAGAAGGTGAATTGAGTTCGAGGCTACGAAACTGGACAGAAGTAACAAGACATTAGGCAATACTTGAACTGACATCACACTAATTCCTGCTTGCGATTAAAGAAGAAAAGCTCGCCCGCCACCGAAGCAGGCAAAACATCAGGCTGAAATTATTATCGCTCACAGCCTGCAAGCGTTCCCCTTTGCTTACGAGGCCAGAAATCGATTCTTCTCTTTTTCTCCACTGTGAGGCCAGTGCTTGCCATACAACCGTTCAAAATGTTCGACACTCGCTCAACACAAAAAAAAGTGCCACGCAACCGAGAAAAGGACAGCAATAACGAAAAATAACGTATATACCTCCCGGTGAAATCAATTTCGACTGACCGGCCTGTAATAAGGGCGGCCTGCCCCTCAGACTCGGACGTACCGGATATTAAAAGCCATTTAGGACTGCGCATTCGTCGACGACACGGGAAGCGGGGGCAATTGCTGCCGCAGAAACGAGCTACGCTATCAATGATTCTCCCAGCCAGTTTTTTTTTTCTTTCTGTTCTCATATGGTGGACTTTGCCGAGTTGCTCCCGGTATAATTTATGTCACGATTCGTAGTACGCGCGGCGATCCCGGAAGGGTCCCTTATGGAAATACGCTCCCATTATGAGAGGAGATCTGCAGGCAAGCTCAACGTTTTATTACGAGCGAATACAATGCACATGACGTCAGCGGACGTGTGTGAATTCAAAGTGGCAGTCCAATCGCATTTACTCATGTATGTCTGTTTACTTTATTTCAAAAGATTCGTTGCTGACGTATGAAAATTATTATTTTGCTGCGTTCGACTTGAGAACAGCATTCAAAGATCCTTGACTGTTTCTCACACTTCCCGGCAACTGCAGCTTGTGTAACCGTAATGCTTACCGGGAAACGCTGGCGGTGAACGCTATGCACGAAGGCGCGCTTTTCTGGTAGAAACGCGGACTGTTTCGTAGGCCGGCCTGCTTTTATTGTTTGCACCTTTAATATTTCAGCCTGAGAAGCTTTAGCATAAAAGGCATGCGCTGTCAGTGTTTTGTTTCATGACAATTGTTTGTGAGTTCTCACTGTCAAAACTCCGAGGAATAACTTTGTAAAGAATGCAAAACGAAAGTGTGAGCAACTTTAGTGGTAAAATATATTTGGAGGCCCTGCGTGGCTGGGAGTAACTCTCTCGGCCGCGGGCGGCTAAGCTGACGCCGGATTTTCGGACACGGAGCCCTAAACGATGTCGCGTTCAAAAACGCGTTTCTTGGCAGATGCGCTTACTTATAGCTGGTGTTCTGTAACGGCTTTAAAATATTTAAAGGACACCTGTGCCATACAGCATAATTCTAATCCTTGACGTGAATTGCTCAAACAAGCGGGCATTATTTGCACGAAAAATGGAAATGCATAACTGAATAAATAAGAAATATTTAGTGATCAAGTTTTTACTGATTTACTTACGGCACGTATTGTAATTTACAAAACGTAGCCGGGGAGTTTGCAAGGCAGATCCACTGGAAAGAATTCTCAGGATGACACCAGTTTCGAGATAGTAATTCCCGAACTTTGCGAAAAAATACATTGGTGGTTCAGTTACTTTTGCGCTTCAATGCGCCAAACGGCACTTTCCTGAAAAATTCGGTGGTACGACAGTGCATTCTTACCACAAGTTTGATGGCACGTATACGAAAACGGTGTCAACCCCAGAATTATTTTCAGTTGAGCAAGCCTTGCAAATTGCCGACTACAATTTGTAAATTGCAGTGTGTCTCAAGATAATTAATTAGAAACATGGTTAGTGATTTGTTGTTAATTCATCGAATACGCATTTCGATTTCTCGTGCAACTTATGTCCGCCTCTTCGAGTGGACCTGCTCAAGGACGAGAATTGTTGCTATTGGCCACAGGCTTTTTTTAATTGCTTTAAATCTTCTCAGAAACACGTGGCATATAAGAGAAGTATTTGTATTGGAGAAACATTCTTTCTTACTGGTGTAAAAAACACTGTGAAGTAAGAGCAGGACAGGAAAAAGTGTCACTCGCAACTAAGTTCATTTGGTGCAGAAAGTGAGGCTCGTTCCTGTTGTGCTTTTACTTCACATTATTTGGCGTCCTTTGACACCATGAGTATGAACTAACTAGCCCACCAAGAAGTACTGACATACACACAGTGGTCTAACCTTTCGCTTCCCCTTCAGTTAGTCTCTTCACTGCACACTTGCATAGCATGAGTCAGCAATAAACTACCTTTGGTTTTACTGTTCCGGTTCCAGATTTTCCACGTGTCTAGATGCCGTAGCTTTTGGCCGGGGCATTTATCGGTGGAACTGGCTCAATGGGATTTTGGAGCGTCAAGACTGCGAACAGCGATATCGCGTCGATATCGCAACTACCAGCTCGTCCACACTGAGGGATTTGCCAGCTATGGATAGCATTTGGTGTCCTTACACCAGGCCTTCACTACATTACAGTAGCGAGCAGTGCAATAAATTTACTGCAGCGCAGTCATAACAATACCTCCGATGAAAACGACAATACCTCGTTCCAATCTTGTTCAAAAGCAGTACCTTCAGAGAACAAAAAGGAAACGTGCCACGTTTCACCGCGTAAACACGCTTCCGAACATGCCGTTTCGTGTCTCAAACAGCGACGAGTGACGTTGTCGTCATGCCCTGATAAGCAAAGCCGTGTCATTCGTGCCCTTTCTTCCGTGTCGTCCGTGCCAACTTAACTAAGGCACGCTTCAGATGATCATGTCCCTACTGACCCTACTTACGTGCTTTTTTAGAGCTAGTGGCGCACCTAGCGGTCAGAACGATGTTTAGATAACGAAGAGGATGCCTGCAGCAGACACGACCATGAACTATACAGACGAATAAGCTCTAATGTAATGCAAATATCATTGTTGGCATTGTTGGATCAGTTTTCTTTCGGTTTATCTAGCTGTCCACTTATCGCGCCCGAAGTGTGGGCCGATCACGAAGAGAGTACAGTCTGAAAATGTGTGGCAGTCGAGAAGGTAGTCAAGTCTAAAAAGTGGACCGTTCACGTGAGGATATGCCATGGGTATGTGGCATTCTTCAATGAGCCCCTTTGACGCCAACTTGGGCCACAGTATATTTGCCACGGGGTATGCGCGGACTTCATGGTGGCGCCACCAGATGGAGCCGCGTGTCACACGGAAGCGCCAAAGAAATGTTCGGCAGCTGTGCACGCCTAGTGCACAGCAGCCGCTAGTGCACGGCTGCAACAGCACGCCTAGTGCACAGGGTTTCGGGAATTCGCATACTTGGATAGTCATCGTGGATGCATTCTGGCAGTATTTTTCGTTCACTCGCCACTGTTGCGACTCGGGGTCGGGGACGAGAGACTGAGTCTTGAAGCAGGCGAAGATGAGATGAAAACTTTATACAATATGTACAAATATGTACAGATATAGCAGGAATAGCAGGTAATAGCTGGTAATAGCTGCCATTAGCTGGGGATAGCTGGTCAAAGCAGTAAGAGCTGGTAAGAGCGCACCAAACCGACGGGGCGGCCGGTGGCGACTCTCTCGCTTAACAATAGGCCGGTTCCTCCTTAAATCCCCTTGGCGGCGGCTCCTCGTCGACAGGAGGAAGAGGGGACGGTTGCTGACGTCACTCGCGTCGCATTGTGTCGTCGCGTCCCCCTGGCGACTCGTCGACAGGACCCCGAGGGACGGGTGGCGATGATGGCCGGGGCTGCTTGCACGTCGGCAGGACACAGACGGGGCAGTTGCCGAGGTCCCCCCGCGACGTATTGTGTCGCCGCCTCCCGTTGGCGACTAGTCGGCAGGACCCAGAGGGACGGGTGGCGATGATGGCAGGTGCTATGGCACAACAGCACCCCCGCCGCCAGACAATGCATCCAGAGGTCGAGCTGTCCGACGCAGCTCGGAAGAATGGATGCGCCGGTTGGGCGACGTCTAGGATGGTCTGGAGGTATCGGCTCTGCCGCTTTTGCCGCCGGTGGTCTTTTCTGCTGCTCGGTCCTGATAATGTCCACTGGAACGACCAAGAATCAACAACGCCAAACCACTCCGGCCAAAGCAAGCACCCTCCGAATGCTCTCCAAACCGCCAGACCAAAATCATCGAACAAAGCATTTTTCGAGATCTGGCTACGCTAAACAAAACAAAACAAAACAACAACAACAAAAAAATCCCGAACAACACGAGGCACGTATCGGAGAGTGAAATTCGAAATACGGACCCCTTTTTTTTCTTTAATCGTCAATGCGTGAGGGTTTATCAAATCAGAATTGCGTCGCAAGCGATTCTCAACTGTAATGCGGGCGCGTTGGCAAAGATCAAGGCTGCCGAAGATGACTTAATTTTGCCCCCGAAAGCCGTGGCGCAAAGGCTAAGCGTAGCTAATCTATGTGCTCGGGCGCCACTTCGCAAAATACGGAACGAAATCCGATAACCACAAGAGCCAACCGAAAAAGCCCGCCGCTTTGTGCTGTCTAAATGCACTCGGCAAAACGAGCGCCACATTCCTACAGCACAGAAGCGGTCCTAACAAAACAAACAAAAAAGATACTAAAACTCACACTAATGACACGAAAGCAAAGGTGAATCAAAATTATATACTGACACTTACAACTAACGCGTACAATACAAAAACCAAGTCAT